>NC_089591.1:33510475-33810475 GCF_019320115.1 Miscanthus floridulus | reverse complement strand
GAGTTTTAAATGGATCTTTGGTTATGGTTGGTTACTTATGTTATCATGTGATATGAGCTTGTGGAATAATAAATCTAGACCGGGCGGACTCGGTGTGTGAGAGCCACAAGACATGGAGGTCTTGTGAGCGGCCTCTTTCCGCCTGTGTCGATTAAGGTCCGTCCGTTGTTGAATTGTATGAGGTGAGACTTTGTAGTACTAACCACATACTCCGGTAAGCCTTAACTTGGTGATTCTATTATGAGAATGGCTACTCACGCACTGGAAGTGGAGAGATGGCGGGAATAGCATGTACCCACATGGCAATGGGCTGGATTGGTGGAGTACTGTCTTCTCGTGTGGTGTGGACCCATTCTTGTTTTAGAGGACCTGAGGGTAGGTTGGTATATGTAGGTCAGGGACCTGCATATGTCATGTGGTCTGGAATCCCCAGCTAGGTTTTAATCGGTTCGAATCATCGTTGCTCCTCGATTATGGAGACTCAACTCACTGTTCATCATCGTAATTTAATAATTGGAACTTGAATAAGGATTGAGAAAGTGTTGGATATGAAGTTTCATGATCTCATTACGGATCATGTCAGCTTTGTATATGATCTTTTTGAAGATAAAAATGTTGATATAAAGAATCTTGTAGAGAGCTTTTACGCAAAAGAACTTTGACTATTGCTAAAGCCATACCTTGAATCCCTGAGCCTGCATTCCTGAGTCATATCAGTTTTTATTTCGGTTAAGTCTTGTTGAGTACTTTTGTACTCAGGGTTTGTTGACCCTTGTTGTAGGTGAGCCTCATGAGCAGGTCTGTTTTGGACCATGCTGCATGACTATTGTTCAGGTCGATGATGATATGTGAATGTGTATTCCTTGGGCAGGATACTTTTATTGTGTGTTTGTATTATGATACTTATGCACTCCACTACTATGGTTTGTAATAATTATCGAACTTAGTTTGTAAGATTTAAAACTACTATTTTGTAAACTAAATTATTGTAAGACTTCCGCTATTTTACTACTGATGTAGATATTTGAATAAATATTGTAATACTGCAATGACTCTGTAATGGGATCCTGCTCGGAAATCATGGATGATTCGGGGTTCTCCGTGGACACCCGACAGTCTTCTTAAGTTACCAGGAACATATGCATAGTCATCAGAGGTCATTGGACAATGACAGTTGCATGTGGGCCCTATAATTTAGAAGGTTCTGTCACAGAATGGTATCAGAGCGATCGTTACAAAGTCTTTGTTGTATTGTTTTACAAAATTTCAAAATGATTTGGGACAAATATTTATAACGTGTTAATTTGGTCCAAATTGCTTCTAGCTTATCTTATTTCATTCTCACCATTCCTTAATTGATTAAAAATGATTTGGGACAAATATTTATACAAAGTCTTATTATGCCCTATATAATAACAATTGTTATTTATGTACCTTATAAGCTTTGTTGTTTTTGTTCGTAAGAACGATTCATGCATCATAATTAATTCACTTGTTACTTCCTTCACTCTGAGTCTGGGTTGGGTGGGGAGTCTAGGTTGAGTATGTAATCCATCCTGGCTGCTCGTTAGACTTTGATCTGATTGTCTTACTTGGATTAATTTTGCTTCCTACAGTATGGCTCGTACCAAGATAACACCCCATAAGTCCGTTGGACCTAAAGGAGTTCCTCATCACTAGCTTGCCCCTAGGAATGACGGTGCTAGTAGTAGCAGCTCTAGGCCTAATCCCTAGGTAGAGATATAGAGGCTTACAGCAGAGTTAGCTCAGGCTACTAGAGATAGGGCTGTGGATGCCATCCATGTGGGAGAGTTACGGCATAGATTGAGATGTCTTACCACCACTCACAAGAACTACGAACGTATGGTAGTTCATATGGTGGAAGGAAGGAATGAAGGTTGGCATAGAGAAGATGTATCTAGAGCTAGAACTCATGAGCTAGAATTTTATGTAGAAGATTTAGAAGAACATAATACTACTTTGCATGAAGAAGTCCATAGGCTGAGCAACCTCCTGGATCCAAATCACAAACCTCAAGCAGATGGAATGGACCCTGGTGTCATCATTGCTGATAATGATGAACTTGAAGAGGAAGAAGAAGAAGATCCGGAAGAATTAGTGATGGTAGATGAAAGTGATAATGAAGGCGGAAATGTTTCCAGAATGGATACCAATCATGAAGTTTGATGTGGTCAAGGAGAAGAGTAGAATTGTAAATAGTGAGATCTAGTTAAGTTTAGTAGTCTTATGTAGGTGTGGACTTGTGTTTAAATAAGTGAAACTAGTGTAATGCGTTGTAGTAAGCTCTTTTATCTTTTAATAAAGGCTTGTGAGTTAAGTTTGGTTTGTTATGAACAGATGCGTCGTACGTGGGGTTCGCATATTCCTGGTACTTCACAAGATGAAGATGGTATTCCTGATCCACCACCAGTTCCTCCTGAATCTGGCTGATGCTATCGCCGCCCTTGTCAATGTGAATATTGAAAATGCTCGATTGCTTTGAGAGATAGCTCAGAGTAATCAGAATATGGTGCAAGGAAACCTGTGGCCGCAATCATAATAGGCAGGAGGCTACGTATGTTGATTTCACAGATACAAGACCACCAGTGTTCACCAAGGCCGATGAACCCCTAGAGGCTGATGATTGGCTTCGAACTATGGAGCAGAAATTTGATCTTATTCCATGCACGGAGATGCAGAAACCTGTGTTTGCCGCCCAACAACTTAGAGGTGCAGTAGGTGCCTGGTGGGCAAATCTAGTGGCTATGCAACCGGCTGGCATTCCAATAACTTGGGCTGAGTTCCGTACTACCTTCAGAGCTCATTATATTCCAGAAGGAGTGATGGACATGAAGCTGGATGAGTTCCTTGCTTTGAAGCAAGGGGATCAAACGGTTATGCAATATGTGGGTAGATTCAATCACCTATCATAGTATGCATCTGAACATGTCAACACAGATGCTAAGAAAAAGAAATGGTTTATGCGAGGTCTGAATACCAAGCTGCAGACAATGATGACTACTTGTACCAATGTCACTTATCATGAGGCAGTGAATATTGCAATTGCTTCAGAGGAAAAGTATCGGCAGCATAAAGAGATCAAGAAGAAAAAGAGTGTGCCATCTGGATCCCTTGGTGGAAATCAAAAGAGGCAAAAGATAATCTATCACCCAATCAACCATTATCGTCCTCCTTATCGTCCACCGTAGTTCCAAGCCAGGCAACAATCAAATGTCCGTCCTGCCACAACTTACCAGAATCCACAACAGACAAATGCTCCTGGTGTTAATGCTCCAACGTCCCTAGGGTCACAATTATCCATGTTACAATTGTGGAAGGTCTGGTCATTTCTCCAGGGAATGTCCGTATCCCAAACAGTATAATTCAAATTCTCAGAAGGCTCCTGCCAATCAACAATAGGGTCGGACACAGAACAAGAACAACAATCAGAATGCTCAGAAGGGCAAGGATGAAAGGAAGACAGGTTGAGTTTTCTATATTCAAGCTAGGGAAATTCCGGAAGGGGAGCCAGTGATGATGGGTATGTTTCCTGTTGCCGATCACCCTGCTGTTATGCTTTTTGATTCTGGTGCATCTCATTCATTCATCAATAGAACCTTTGTCGTAAAGCATGAAATTCCAATTGGGGAAACAAAGGAAAATTTCTTTATACAGTCGCCCTGGGGGACGTCTGTGTACTAAGGAAATGGTATACCAGGTACCCATAAACCTGGGTGGGCATATTTTTCCCACTACCATGATTATTCTCAAGGATCAAGATATAGATGTGATCTTGGGAATGAATTGGATGTATCAGCATAAGGTTGTTATAGATGCTTTGAATAGGACACTAAGGGTGAGTTTGCCTGATAGTAATTCTCAGCTTCTTATCCAACTTCCAACCTTAAGGAGATCAGTGGAAAGAGTTTATGCAACTTCTATCAAGGAGATTAGAGATATCCCGGTAGTTTGTGAATTCCCTGATATTTTTCCTGAGGATTTACCCGGTCTACCACCAGATAGGGATGTTTAGTTTAACATAGAGTTAAAACCTAGAACAGCTCTGATCTCTCGGAAAGCTTATAGGATGCCTCCCAAGGAATTAGCCGAGTTGAAAACTCAGTTGCAAGAGTTGATTGAGAAAGGATTTATTCAACCTAGTTCATCACCATGGGGATGTCCTGCAATTTTTGTGAAAAAGAAAGATGAGACCCTGAGGTTATGTGTTGACTATCGTCCGTTGAATGAAGTGACTATTAAGAATAAGTATCCCTTACCTCGGATAGACTTGCTTTTTGATCAACTGGCCGGAGCCAAAGTTTTCTCTAGATTGATTTGAGGTCCAGGTTACCACCAAATCAAGATTAAGCCTAAAGATATTCCCAAAACGGCATTTACCACAAGATATGGATTATATGAATACTTTGTAATGTCTTTTGGTTTGACAAATGCTCCAGCTCATTTCATGTATCTGATGAATTCAGTATTCATGCCTGAGCTAGACAAGTTTGTAGTGGTGTTTATTGATGACATCCTAGTATATTCTAAGAGCAAGAAAGAACATGCGGAACATCTTAGAATTGTTCTGACCCTGCTTGAGAGAATATCAACTATATGCTAAGTTCAGTAAGTGTGACTTTTGGCTTAAGGAAGTACAGTTTCTTAGACATGTCTTATCAGCTGAAGGAGTTGCAGTTGATCCAAGCAAAGTTAAGGATGTGCTTGATTGGAAACCACCAACCATTGTTCATCAGGTTTGGAGTTTTCTGGGAATGGCGAGGTATTACCGTCAGTTTTATTCTAGATTTCTCTAGAGTATCCAAGTCCATCACTGGGTTGTTGAAGAACCAAGCCAAGTTTGTTTGGTCATCTGATTGTGAAGAAGCTTTCCTAGACTTTGAAGAGACTGTTAACCACTGCACCAGTATTAGCCCAACCTGATATCGAGAAGTCATTTGACGTTTATTGTGATGCTTTGGGTATTAGTATTGGATGTGTATTGATGCAAGAAGGCCAAGTCATTGCCTATGCTTCCAGACAGCTTAAGCAACATGAAGAACACTATCTAACTCATGATTTGGAGTTAGCAGCAGTTGTCCATGCTCTGAAGATTTGGCGGCATTACCTGCTCGGTAATACGTGCCATATTTATATAGATCACAAGAGTTTAAAATATATCTTTACTCAATCGGATTTGAACATGCGACAGAGAAGATGGTTAGAATTGATTAAAGATTATGACTTGGAGGTACATTACCACCCTAGAAAAGCAAATGTGGTTACAGATGCCCTCAGTCGAAAGAGTCATTGCAATTGTCTGACGGTAAAAACAATGGGTTTGACTTTATGTTAAGAGATGGAAAAGTTGAGTATAGAGGTAATTCAACAAGGTAGTTTGACTAATATAACTGTTGAAGCCACTATTCGAGACCAGATTATTACTGCTCAGAAAGAAAACAAGGGTATAGCCCATATCAAAGAAAGAATCAGGAATGGGAAAGCGGAATGCTTCAAAGTAGATGATGAAGGTGTGTTATGGTTCAAGAATCGCTTAGTGGTACCAAAGGTTCCTGAGTTGCGACAGTCAATTCTTGAAGAAGCACATGCTACTAGGTTATCTATCCATCTAGGAAATAACAAAATGTACCATGACTTGAAACAAAGATTTTGGTGGACTAAAATGAAGATAGAGATTGCTAGATATATAGCCAAGTGTGATACTTGTCAAAAGGTGAAAGCTATACATTTGAGGTCCGCTGGAGAATTACAGCCATTACCTATTCTAGCTTGGAAGTGGGAGGATATTAGTATGGACTTTATTGTTGGTCTACCCAAGACATCAAAGGAATTTGACTTAATATGGGTGATTGTAGATCGACTAACAAAGTCAGCACATTTTCTTCCAGTCAAGAGCATATACCCCACTATCCAATATGCCTAAGATATATTTAGCAAGAATCATGAGCCTCCATAGAGTACCAAAGACCATTGTGTCTGATAGGGGTACACAGTTTGTCTCTAGCTTTTGGAAACAATTGCATTCTTCATTAGGGTACCAAACTACTGCATAGTACAGCTTATCACCCACAGACCAATGGTCAGACTAAAAGGGTCAATCAAGTACTTGAAGATATGTTAAGGTGTTGTGTCCTTAACTATTCCAATAAGTGGGATGAATGCTTACCTTTGGCCGAATTCTCATACAACAATAGTTATCAGGAAAGCATTAGAATGGCTCCGTTTGAAGCACTCTATGGTCGAAGATGCAGAACATCACTGAGTTGGTCTGAACCCAGAGAAAGAAGGTTCTTTGGAGTTGACCTTGTGAAAGAAACATAAGACAAGGTTAGGCAAATACAAAGTAATTTGAAGATAGCTCAATCCTGACAAAAGGGTTATGCAGATAAACAATGTAGACCATTGGTGTTTAACAAGGGAGATTTTGTATATCTGAAGGTATCACCAATAAAGGGAGTTACCCATTTTGGTGTTAAAGGCAAGTTGGCACCTCGATATATTGGACCATTTCAAATTTTAGAGAGGTATGGAAAAGTGGCATATCGTTTGAAATTACCAGAACATCTCTCAGTTGTACATGATGTGTTCCATGTTTCTCAATTAAAGAAGTGTCATCGAGTGCCTGAGCAGAATGTTGAAGTTGAAGGAGTGGAACTTGAACCGGATTTGACCTATTCCGAATATCCTATCCAAGTTTTGGATTAGACAGATCGTGTTACTCGAAGGAGGGTAATCAAGTTCTACAAGATATAATGGAATCAACATTTCGAAGAAGAAGCTACTTGGGAATCCGAAGATTACTTGTTAGAAAAATTTCTAGAGTTTCTTGCGTCAATATAGAATAATGTTAGTTTTGCTCTGTTGTTGCGATCTATGTTTGTAAAGGAACCATAGCTGTTTTATGGACAAGTTTTGGTTGTTTTTGGACTGACACATTTCCTTTTCCATTACTCACCCTATGACTTTGAATCTCGGGGCGAGATTTCTTTTAGGGGGAAGGATTGTAACACCTCGGGTGTTTAAATACTAAAACATGCCATGTCATCATATGCATAGCACATCATTCATGTGTTAGTGAAAATTTTGATATGCATACACTAAAACAAATTTACCTTTATGTTATATGTGTTGACTTGTATGGCTTAAAGTGAGTTAAAAATCTTTGTATTGATTTGAATTTCCGATAAACCCTGATTTTCAGTATTTAAATTCTACCCTGAAACCCCATTTCAAAATCTAAGCATATTTTGGGGTTGAGCCTAAAAGCAAAAGTGTAGAGCTTGTTGAGTTATACAAAGTTTGTTTTTGGAGTTTTCAAAGTTGTTATGAAAAATTTGAAGTAATTTGAAAAGGCAAAATTCTTTAAATGTCCCCTATTTGAATTCAAATTTGCATTTCAAAATGTGGACCGAATTAGGGGGTGGTTATAAAAGAAAAGTTGTAGAACTTTGGATTTTGAGCAACTTTTATTTTTGGAGATTTTTGAGTTGTTACTTAATTTTTGGAGTAATTGGGATTTTAAAAGGAATGGCAATTTGGTAATTTTGGTGAACAGTAGCCACCGAAGCCACCTCGTCGCCGGCGGCCTTCTTCTCGGTTCCAGGCGCGCGCGTGGCCGTCCTCAGCTTCACGCTGGCATGGGGAAGGCTCCTTCGTGGCTTCCTCTTGCTTCCTGGCCGGCCTTTATAGCCAGAGCATCGCCGCCGTTCTTCTTTTCTCTTCCTCAGTTTTCCCGACGCCGCCACCATAGCTCCGTCGAGCTGGCATCGCCTCCTTCAGCGCAAACCAGCCTCGGCAAAGCATCGCCTAAACTTCGCCTATTCCTTGCGCACCCAGTAGACCAACCCTTGAAGCTTGACTCCACCGGGAACCCGTGGTGCACGCCTTTCTTCCCCGCGGCCGGCAACCTCACCGTGGTGTGCACGTCGCCGTGGCTGGAGCTCCACGGTGCGTCTTTGTCCTTGCTCAGCGTGGCTCCAGCTTCGCCTTGATCCTGTGTTGCTCTATGACTAGTTGTTTGATCCTTTTGACCACCGTAGTCGCCAGAACGCCGTCACCGACGTGGTTCGCGCCGCCGTGATCGCTGTTACCGTCGACCCGCCTCTCCGTTGTTCCTCTGGCTCGTCCATCACCTTCAACGTGTTCGGGGTGAGCTCCTAGTTCTTCCTGAGTTGTTTGTTTCACCGCTACCTGATCTCCTATCGCCGGCGTAGCGCAGCCGTGCAGTCGTGGCCGCCATGGCCAGCGTAGTGCTCAGTCTAGTCCGTAGTTGGTCTCGTTAGTGTCATAAATCGAGGCGCCGTGGTGTTGTGATCATGTTAGTACCTTGGCCGTCGCCGGTGACCTCGCCGTCGGCGAGATTTCACCGATCAAAGCCGCTGTCGCCGTGGTCAGCGCAGGAGGTAGGGGATGACATGTGGGGTCAGGTTGTCAGTGACTCAGTGAATTGAAAATGAATTTTTCCTTTTTCAGAAATGAATGAATAGTGTATGTTTTTGTTATTTTTGTGTAGAATTATTTAGAGCTCCAAAAATTATGAAACTTTTTGTGTGACCTCTCTGTGATGTATATTATTTAGGAAAAATATGAAATGCTGTTTTTCAGTATTTTTGAATGTTATAAAAATTGCTCAATTAATTAATAAATGGGTTTCCATGATTTTTCTAGGCTTATTTAATTATCCAAAAATTAAGAAAATTGTTTTGCCACTTAGTTATCATGTGATGAACATTTACAAAAATTTTGAGCTCAATTGGAATAAGTTGATTTATTTCATAATTTTGAATTAAGTAATTAATTCATAAAAGCAAATAGTAACCTTTAATGATTTAGGTTTTGTTTGAATTTTTGGATTGAGTGATGACCTTGGGTCATTAGTTGGTAATGATCCTTGGCAATGAAAGTAAATGTTACGAAAAAGGTTTAGTTAGTTTGACTTGTAACTATACCGCGAAGGAAAGTTGTATTCAAGTTGTTAATTTTGCATCCATCATCGAACATCATATTTTTATATCTCGCATCATGTTAAACATGGCATTATTACTACATGTAGTGAACGAAGGTGAACACATGGTAGTTAATCAAGTTGCGGAGGTGGTTAATCCGTCTGTTGAGGTCGGATCTGATAATTGTGGAACAGTCTCAGGAACCAGACTTTTCCGTCAACGAAGACAAGCCCTGGATGCATTTAAACCTACCTTGTGATTTACAAATTGATTTCGCTTTTGCTTTTCTTTACTGCATTAAGTGATTAGGAGTTAAGAGAAAACCTAATTGGTGCATTACCAACCTTGTTTTTCCATATCTATCTTGTTACCAATTTTACTTCGTAAATGCCTAGTTATGCTTAGCCATGCTTAGACAGATAAAAGTCGAGTGATTACCTATCACCTGTGAGTTTTAAATGGATCTTTGGTTACAGTTGGTTAATTATGTTATCATGTGATACGAGATTGTGGAATAATAAATCTAGATCGGGCGGACTCGGTGTGTGAGAGCCACAAGACATGGAGGTCTTGTGAGTGGCTTCTTTCCGTCTGTATCGATTAAGGTCCGTCCGTTGTTGAATTGCATGAGGAGAGACTTTGTAGTACTAACCACATACTCTGGTAAGCCTTAACTTGGTGATTCTATTACGAGAATGGCTACTCACGCACTGGGAGTGGAGAGATAGTGGGAATAGCGTGTACCCACGTGGCAATGGGCTGGATTGGTGGAGTACTGTATTCTTAGGTGGCGTGGACCCGTTCTTGTTTTAGAGGACCTAAGGGTAGGTTGGTATATGTAGGTCAGGGACCTGCATATGTCGTGTGGTCTGGAATCCCCAGCTAGGTTTTAATCGGTTCGAATCATCGTTGCTCCTCGATTATGGAGACTCAACTCACTGTTCGTCATCATAGTTTAATAACTAGAACTTGAGTTAGGATTGAGAAAGTGTTGGATATGAAGTTTCATGATCTCATTACGGATCATGTCAGCTTTGTATATGATCTTTTTGAAGATAAAAATGTTGATATAAAGAATCTTGTAGAGAGCTTTTATGCAAAAGAACTTTGACTATTGCTAAAGCCATACCTTGAATCCCTGAGCCTGCATTCCTGAGTCATATCTGTTTTATTTTGGTTAAGTCTTGTTGAGTACTTTTGTACTCAGGGTTCGTTGACCCTTGTTGCAGGTGAGCCTCATGAGCAGGTCTATTTTGGACCGTGCTGCATGACTGTTGTTCAGGTCGATGACGATATGTGAATGTGTGATCCTTGGGCAGGATACTTTTATTGTGTGTTTGTATTATGATACTTATGCCACTCCACTACTATGGTTTGTAATAATTATCGAACTTAGTTTGTAAGATTTAAAACTACTATTTTGTAAACTAAATTATTGTAAGACTTCTGCTATTTTACTCTGATGTAGATATTTGAATAAATGTTGTAATACTACAATGACTCTGTAATGGGATCCTGCTCAGAAATCGTGGATGATTCGGGGTTCTCCGTGGACACCCGACAGTCTTCTTAAGTTACCAGGAACATATGCATAGTCGTCAGAGGTCATTGCACAATGACAGTTGCATGTGAGCCCTATAATTTAGGAGGTTCTACCATAGCTTGTCTCCTGCTTTGGGGCCAGCTCAAGCTCATCGTAGACTAGCTAGACGACGACGCGCAAGTTGTCGTGTTCGTCGCTCTCCTTCTGGAGGGTGTCCTTCACCTCACTGAGCTCCTTCTGTAGGCCACGACTCTTGACCACCTCAGCCCCAAGCTTGTCGTCGAGGCCTGCCCAAGTCACGTACCGACCATGTTAAAAGGCTTACCGTGGATTTTAGGGAGAAAGACAACAAGGGAATCCGGAGACTTACCATTCACATCCGCCCGAAGCTTGCACTCCTCATCGCGTTGCCTGGGTCACCTTGGCCTCCAGGCGCCGGATCTCTTTGTAACACCCTTGGTGTTATGCCATAAATCACTTACTAAAACATATCATAAGCATCATGTTTAAATGTTATTGCATGTGATAATATGAACAAGTGAAGCAGTGTAATTTAAACGAACCGTAAAAACTTAAAATGAAAGGTTGTTCGTGACTTGAAGTTATCAAGTTAGGATGTTCAGTGAACTTTTATTGAATGAAAGTACAAGAGAACTCGCATGAGAGGCCTAAATAAAGTTGGAAGTCTAAGGATTGTAGTTGACAGTTAAATACTTGGTGTAGAGAAATAATTGTGTTAAGTACAAATTTCAATAGCTTGAAAATGCAACTAGAAATAGAAATCCAATTAAAACTTAGAAAATTTCTTGAACTTTGGAAAGGATAGACATTGTTTTGTTCATCAATTTTTGTAGAAAAATTTAGTTAAGAAGTAGAGTAGTGTCATGGCCTATTTTAGTAGCCTAATGTACCCTCCAAAGCATGGTGAAGATGGTTTGGGTGTTTGACCAACCGACTAGTTGTTTTGGACGCTTTAAAAAGCATGCATGGCACGTCCTCGGTCGGTTTCCTCATGTAGGCACAGTCACCGCATCCCTGAGCCACATCGTCGATGCGCTGGCAGCCCGCGCGCACATACGCCTAGCCACGCTCAGTCGGCCGCTGTGGCCAACAGCCCTGACGCCTAGCTACCCCAGCTCGCTGCACCACGCTGTTGCCCGCCATGCCACAGCACGCTGCCATCGCGTCTGCCTATGCCTCTGTGCCACTGCCCTGTTCTGTCTTTGTGCACATGGGCTTGCCGAGGCTACCGGCGTGTCGTTTTGCCATTAACGGCGCTACGGCCACCCTGCCACACTGCCACCGCCTACGCGCATGCATGTATCCCTCCTAGCTGTGTTGGCTCACAATGCCTGCACACATGTGACCAGGCTCATCCTACCAAAGCTTGGGCAAGCCAACCGAACCCATCCCTTTTCCCCTCCCTCCTTGCTGCCCGGGCTAGCCTGAGCCATGCCATCAATCCGGCATGGAGGGGTCACGTCCATTCAATTCAATGCACTCTCGACTCTGCCTTCGAGCCTACTAGCCGACCGACCCTGCACTGCTTCCAACCATGCCATGACAAGCTCCAATTTGGATCCTTGCTCCCACCACCATGCCATTAAAGGCTAAGCCCTGCTATTGCCGTGGGCAAAAACCCCACCTTCCCATCTTGAGCCAAATTGGTTGCACCCCTAGCACCACCTTGCAATCCTTCTCAACGTGCGTACCTAAGCCATGTCCTCACTATTTCCCTCACAATGCTAATGCTGGTTGTGCCAGCATGGCCCACTATCGCCCTTGCCACACACACATGGCTGGCTCAACTAGGGCGGTCTCCAGACGCACAACCACTTCGGTTAGGATCACAATGAGACCCTAACGTTCATTCGTTGTCCATATTTCCTCTCCGGTGGCAGACCTCGCCTGAATGGGTTGCCACCGTCGCTGCAGAGGGAGCTCCTGGATGCGCCTTTGCTCATCCTTTCACCGCCCATTGATTCACGTCTGCACCTAGGTGAGCATCGATCCCTTAGTTAAGGCAAGTGGGGGTCCTGGGTGGCCGACGGGATCGCTAGTGCCATTGGCCGACGTGTGCGGCCAGGGTAAGGACCTCTCCGTTGCGAAGGAGAGAAGGAGCGAGGGTTTTGTTGTAAAGTCATAGTCTGTTGAAATAGTGCACATAGTGTTAGAAGAATTATCGGAGAACGCGAGGGCATTTTTGCATGTTGGTTGGCATGCGCGCGGGCACCCCCGTCGTGGGGCGTTTGTGCATGTGGGAGTTGGGCCACGTGGGAGGGAATCATTTTCCTTTTTAAGGATTAGAAATAGCTTATTATTTTATGCTATAAGTAGAACTTTGGAAAAAACATATCAATTTGAGCAGGTGTCCAAAAATTGTGAAACCCATTTTGTTAGGTTCCTAAAATGTGTTATATCTGTTAGTGTATTTAGGTCATATATATATATTTGTTGATACCAACGGCTATTAAATCATTTGTGAGTGTTTAGTATTGTTTATATTAGTATTTGTAGGATTTTTTGTGGCAAATTAGTAATAGCTTTGACCATGAAATTTTTACATTAGATTCATTGTATTATTATGTGCACACTATAATTTTTGTAGCCTTAGAATAGGTTGAGAAATATGGTAGCTAAGTACTCCTTGTTGTAGTATATAGGAAATCGTTAATAAGAGTAAGAATATATTTTAGTTGCTAAGTAGCACTTGTACGTTAAACCCTACTGGTTTGATAGGAATGATGATTAGCTCGGTATCTTAGTCATCAGAGCTAGCTTAGTGGCTTAGTAGCTGGTTTGATAGGAATGATGATTAGCTTGGCATGCATGTAGAGAATGAGTTGGTGGAGTTCGTGACCGTGGGCAAGCAAGAGTATGAGGAGGTGATTGAAGAGTACGAGGAGGAGATCCTCATGCAGGAGGAGGTCCTAGATCCACCACTGACTGACTGAGCTGACACCGCGTCTGCCTAATGCAAACCCCAGTGCATAACCATATTTTGAATAATCATTAGATATATATATGTGATGTGCATTTATGTTACAAGAATTTTATGGAAACTACATGCATAGATAACCTACCTATGAGTCCTACTAGCATAGGTCGAGTAGCTACTATGCTTAGGCTATCGGTAGCGTGAGTAACCTGTTGTTACTCACAATAGGTGATTATTACTATCACTCATGATAAAATAGTGAAAGGAAATGGAGACCGAGCAGGGATATGGTACGGGTATTGGTGGGTGTAAGAGGTTGTGTCCTGTGGCCAATAGAGTATAGCTTGGTTACACTGTTTTCCCTATCCGTGTCAGTTAAGGACTGGCCGTTGCATTGGATTCTAGTTAGGTCACCGACTTATTATCCTGAGCACATACTTGTTTATGGGAGTAGAGAAGGCTCATTGCTCTCTTGTCATGGGTTTCGACTCTTTTTAGACCAACTGATTGGAGGCGGGGATGGTGGAGGTCTAAGCACCACACTAAGTTCAGGACTCAGGTGTGGGGGCTTGGAGTCCAAGTTTGGACGAGGACCTAGACCCCTTGACAGGAGAGTGATAGGCTGGTCCTACTTGTGCCTAGGGTACAAGCGGGGTGTGTGTTTCAATGTACCTAGCCGGGCACACTGATTAGCGAACCGCTGGGTAATCTAGTATGACTTGTCTATGATCTAGCACCGTAGTAAGAACTAGAACATGAAAGGTGGTGAAATGGATCTAATTGCTCAACTCTTGCTTGAATGTAGAACATGTGCTTACATAGAATGGCTAGCTAATGAACTAATCATGACTGCTAATAAAACACATACATAAGGATTCACTACTAGTATAGCTTTTTGCAAAAAGGAAACCCAGCAAACCATAAAGCTTATCATATCCTTTGGAGTTGGGAAATTATTCCCACAAGTTGGGTAAGTCTTGCGAGTACCTTGTGTACTCAGGGTTTATTTACCCTTGTTGCAAGTGTAGCTTGAGGAATAGTTGTTGTGTGGAGGATTCTTCTGGTGGGCACAGACGGATCCTTGTATCTTATAGTTAGAAGTTTATTTCAATTCCGCTGTTTACATTCCACACTCTGAACTTGGCATTATAATAATGTATTTCTAAGAACTCTTGATGTATGAAATAGACTAAGTATTATAAACTCATTCTCATTATTGGATCCTGGAGGAAAAACGTGGATCGTTCGAGTTCTCCCTTGGGGTGTGCTCGATGGAACCGTCCGATGTAGCTTGTTTTTTGGGGTGCTTAGTGTCTAGTAGAAGACGGTCATCTCCGGAAGCGTGCTATTTCAGGCAGTTCTGCCATAGGTGGTATCAGAGCTAATAATGAGTCTATGAGTTTCATAACTCCTTTCAAAACCTAAAATTTGACCAACAAAAGTTTTACGAAAAGTAGGATGCGATAAAATTAAGTAAATAAGTATAAGCCCTAGTAATATGTCTATCTAGGATAGCGGCACTGGTTTTATCTAATAAATCTTCTATAGGTACACTAACTTATGCTGTGTAAGAATCATTTAGCAACAGGAAAGTGAATCTACGATGTGCCAAAAATTTTGCGAATGCCGCTATATTTTGGCATGAGTGAATGGGTAGGCCGATGCATGCATCATGAAAGGAGAATCTTGCTTGAACTAAACTTCCCCCACATGTATAACTAGGATTAGTGAAGTGATAGGATAAACTAAAAGAATGCTTTAATAGAAGCCTTATCATTTCTTTAATTCTCTTGTTCCTAATCTAGAGGGTGGATCTTAATGGTTGTTTCCTATCTATTTATAGATGAACCTGAGGTCTAGTCGCGGGAGTACCAGCATTGTGGCGGACCAGGGTGATAATGGTCGCGGTGAGGGCATTGGCAACACCAATGGGAAGAGCCATGAGGTCACACGTCTGGCTCCCCCTCCTCCACCACCGCCACCTCCGATGACCCATGCGGAGATGATGACGGAGATGCTAGCTGCTCAGCATGAGTCAGCTCGTGCCTTGGAGATGCTTGCCTAGGCCATTAGTGGCTTTGCCTGTGGAGACTACAGAGGCAATGGTGGGAATGGGGGTGGTGCCTGTGGTCCTGAGGAACCCTGTTCTTACCTAGATTTCTTGAAGACACACCCACCCATATTCACGCCGACCGTGGAGCCTCTTAATGTGGAGCAATAGCTTCGTATTCTAGAGCAGAAGTTTCAGCTGCTCACTATAACTGAAGAATGGAAGGTGTCCTTTGCAGTGCAGCAGCTGTTGGGTTCAACCAGTGCATGGTGGAACACGTTCAATGCCATGCATCCGGTGGACCACCGTGTGACTTGGCAGGAGTTTACGCCGCTTTACATGAGTTACTACATTCCTACTGGTGTGTTGAACTAGGTAAGTTGATGGAGTTCCTAGACCTTGAAGGCAAGGGAGCATGTCTATGATGGATTATGTGAATAAGTTCAACCATCTAGCATAGTATGCTGGGATCCACATTCGATATTGATGAGAAGAAGAGGGACCATTTCTATCGCGAGCTCTCCTTGTAGTCTATAGAAGGAGCTATACACAGGGAACTATCTAGACTTTTGGTGCTATGATGAATGATGCTATTGACATGGAGAGACTTCAGCGTGACTCCTAGGCTAAGTGGAAGCACAAGTGGGTGATTACTGGGTCTTCTATTCACCCTAGGCTTAGAAGGTTTAGGTTGTCAGGCGGGTGCCCTATCAGTCTTCGGGTGGATAGCCATTCTGTCAGTCCTCTATAGACTACCAGGCACCTACCACCCAGTACCGTGCACCTACTCAGTAGGTGCAATAGTAGCCTAGGGACAATAGTTTTGCCTGTCATTAGGCAGGGGAACAAGCTAGGTGCTTGTTTCAAGTGTGGCAAGGAGGGCCACTATGCTTAGGAGTGTCCACAGAACCAGCCTGCATAGTCTTCCCAACCTTTAGCCAACTCATGTCTGGTCAAGAGGATGATTATCAAGAAGAAGGTGCCCGTAAGCCGCTCTAGATAAGTTACTTCACTAAGGCTAAGGAGATCTTGTAGAATGAACCTGTGATGGCTGGTATGTTTACCATTGATTGCCCACCTAGTATATGTGTTGTTTGATTCTGGTGCATCACATTTGTTCATGAGCATGGGGTTTGCACAGAGGCACAATATATCACTTATGGCTATTCCTATTGCCTATAGAATCAGTACTCTAGGTGTGTAGTTGTGCGTTAATACTCGGATGGACACAGTTGAATTACTGCTAGCCACTCACACTTACTGCCTCCAGTTCATGGTGTTGCCTGGGCAAGGCATAGATGCAATTCTAGGCATGAACTAGTTGCGTGTTTATGGGGTAGTCTTGGACCTTAAGCAGAGAGTTGTTGAGTTATGACTTCCTTCTTCTGAGGATAGGATGTCTCTTCTTATGCCCTTAGATCCAGCCTTACCAATTGCTACTCATGTTGATGCTTCTCCTGATCTTGCCTCTATTCCTATGGTCTATGAGTTTCTGAATGTCTTTCCTGAAGATCTACCTAGGTTGCCACCGAATAGAGATGTGGAGTTTTCCATTGAGTTAGAACCTAGCACTGCTCCATTTCATGGCGTCCCTATCGCATGGCTCCTAAAGAATTAGCATAAATAAAGCAGTTAGAGGGATTATTGGAGAAGGGATTTATCCATCCTAGCTCTTCACCATGGGGTTGCCTAGCTATTTTCAGTGAAGAAGAAGGATGGTACTTTGCGGATGTGTGTGGATTACCGCCCTTTCAATGCGGTAACCATTAAGAACAAGTATCCCTTGCCTCGTATTGATACTTTGTTCGATCAGTTGGCTGGTGCAAAGGTGTTTTCAAAGATTAATCTTCGTTCAGGATATAATCAAATCAAGATCCGGCCACAAGATATACCAAAGACAACTTTCTCTACTAGGTATGTGCTGTATGAATACCTAGTCATGTCTTTTGGTCTCACCAATGCTTCTACATTTTTCATGTATCTCATGAATTTAGTCTTTATGCCAGAGTTGGATAAGTTTATAGTGGTGTTCATTGATGATATCTTGATATACTCCAAGAGCAACAAAGAGCATGCACAACATCTTTAGATAGTGCTAACTTGATTAAGGGAATACAAGCTATAAGCAAAATTCAGCAAGTGTGAGTTTTGGTTAGATCGAGTGCAGTTTTTGGGACATGTTCTGACACCTGAAGGTATCTCTGTAGACCCAAGCAAGGTGTAGGATGTGTTAAATTAAAAGTCTCCAAAGTCAGTGCATCAGATTCTTTAGTTCCTTGGTCTTGCTGGTTATTATCGATGCTTCATTCCTGACTTGTCCAAAATAGCCCAACCAAAGACTAAGTTGCTCCAAAAAGATGTCAAGTTTGTATGGAGTTCGGCTTGTGAAGAAGCTTTCCAAGCCCTAAAGGAATTTCTTACCTCTGCTCCTATTCTTGCCCAACCAGATATTGACAGGTCATTTGATGTGTATTGTGATGCCTCAAGGACTGGATTAGGATGTGTGCTTATGCAGGATGGACGTGTGATAGCTTATGCTTCACGCCAGCTAAAAAAGCACGAGGTAAATTATCCCACCTATGATTTAGAGCTGGCTGTTGTGGTGCATGCTCTAAAAATTTGGAGGCATTATTTGTTGGGAAATAAAGTGCATATTTGTATAGATCACAAGAGCCTCAAATATATTTTCACTCAGTCCGAGCTGAACATGAGGCAACGGAGATGGATGGAGCTAATCAAGGATTACAATTTACAAGTTCATTATCATCCTAGAAAAGCTAATGTGGTAGTTGATGCTTTGAGCCGGAAGTCATATCAAGTTGAAGAAGCACACTTGTCTCTCAACCATGCTGAGGTGCTAGCCCATATTGCTCTAGTCTCGGATTTACTTGAGCAAATTATTATAGAGCAAAGGCATGATGTTTTGGAAATCCTACATATCAAGAAGTTAATTGCCGAAGGGTGTGGTCTCATTTTAGTGTTGATGATCAAGGTGTAGTGAGGTTCAAGAATAGATTGGTTGTTCCATCAAGTGAGGAGCTTAGAAGGAAAATTTTGGATGAAGCTCACAACTCCAAGTTGTCCATTCATCTAGGAAGTAACAAGATGTACCATGATTTACGCCACTTGTATTGGTGGTCAAATATTAAGCAGGATATCACCAAGTACGTCACGGAATGCGACACTTGTGGAAGAGTTAAGGTAGACCATATGCGTACACCAGGATTTTTGCAGCCCTTGCCTATCCCTATTTGCAAATGGGAGGATATTTCCATGGACTTTGTTGTGGGTTTGCTCCACACGACAAAGGGGTATGACTCTACTTGGGTCATTGTGGATCGCTTTACTAAGTCCGCTCATTTTCTCCTAGTAGATACCAGATATTCAGCCAAGAAGTATGCCAAGTTGTATTTTGACCAGATTGTGATCTTGCATGGAGTTCCTCTTACCATCATCTCTGATAGAGGGTCAGTCTTTGTCTCTCGCTTTTGGGAGCAACTCCAGTAATGTCTTGATACTAGTCTCCTCAGAAGTTTAGCTTATCATCCACAAACTGATGATCAGACAGAAAGAGTCAATTAGGTACTTGAGGATATATTGAGGGCTTATGCCATTTCTTTTCCTGAAAAGTGGGATGAATGCTTGACTCTAGCTGAGTTTTCTTATAACAATAGCTATCAAGAAAGCATTCGTATAGCACCTTTTGAGGCCCGGTATGGTAAGAAATGTAGAACACCTCTTAACTAGGTTGAGGTGGGTGATTATGGATATTTTGGGCCTGATTTTATCAAAGAAGCTCGAGAGCAAGTCAGTATTATTTAGAGCCATTTGAAGGTAGCGCAAAGTTGTCAGAAAACTTATGCAGACAAGCGAAGAAGGCCCTTCCAATTTGAAGTTGGTGATCATGTGTATCTCAAGGTATCTCCCATGAGAAGTGTACATTGATTTAGTGTCCATTGGAAGCTAGCCCCTCGCTATGTTGGACCTTACAAGATTTTGGCCTGGTGTGGTTCTACTGCCTACCATATCTAGCTCCTGGATATTTTGTCAGTAGTACATAATGACTTTCATGTTTCCTAGTTAAAGAAATGTTTGCGGGTCCCCTGATGAAGCGGTGGAAATGGAAGGACTTCCTCTCTAGCCCGACTTGTCTTATATTGAGCACCCTGTTAAGATCTTAGATGAAAAAGAAAGAGTGACTAGAAACAAAGTGGTGAAGTTCTATAAAGTGCAATGGCAAAATCACTTGGAGGACGAAGCAACTTGGGAGCAAGAAAGCTATATCTCAAAGCATTATCCCCATCTTCTTCCAATTCATCAAGGTAATCATGTTTAAATGAAATTCATTCCTATCTCACACTAGGTACATGAAATCTCGGGATGAGATTTTTCTTAAGGGGGGAGTTCTAACACCCTCGGTGTTATGCCGTAAATCACTAACTAAAACATGTCATAAGCATCATATTTAAAAGTTATTGCATGTGATAATATGAACCAGTGAAGCAGTGTAATTTAAATGAACCGTAAAAACTTAAAACAAAAGGTTGTTCGTGACTTGAAGTTATCAAGTTAGGATGTTCACAAATTTTTATTGAACGAAAGCACTAGAGAACATGCATGAGAGGCCTAAATAAAGTTGGAAGTCTAAGGATTGTAGTTGATAGTGAAATACTTGGTGTAGAGAAATAATTGGGTTAAGTACAAATTTCAATAGCTTGAAAATGCAACTAGAAATAGAAATCCAATTAAAACTTTGAAAATTTCTTGAACTTTGGAAAGGGTAGACATTGCTTTGTTCATCAATTTTTGTAGAAAAAACTAGTTAAGAAGTAGAGTAGTGTCATGGCCTGTTTTACTAGCCTAATGTACCCTCTAAAGTATGGTGAAGATGGTTTGGGTGCTTGACCAACCGATTAGTTGTTTTGGACACTTTAAAAAGCGTGCATGGCACATCCTTGGTCGATTTCCTCATGTACGCATGGTCACCATGTCCCTGAGCCATGTCGTCGACGCGCCAGCCGCCTGCGCTCGCGCGCCTGGTTGTGCTTAGCCGGCCGCTATGGCCAACAGCCCTGACATGCATCTACCCTAGCTCGCTGCACCGTGTTGTTGCCCGCCACGCCACAGAACACTGCCATCATGTCTGCTTGTGCCTCTATGCCATTGCTCGTTCTGTCTTCATGCATGTGGGCTTGCCGAGGCTACTCGTATGTTGTTTCACCATTAATGGCGCTCTGGCCACCCTATCGCGCTGCCATCGCCTATGTGCGTGCACGTTTCCCTCCTGGCTACGTTGGCTCACAGCGCCTACATGCATGTGGCCCACTGCATCACATCAAAGCTTGGGCAAGCGAGCTGGACCCATCCCCTTTTCCCCTCCCTCCTCTGTAGCCCGGGCTAGCCAAGCCGCGCCATCAATCCAGCATGGAGGGGTCACGTCCATTCAATTCGATGCACTCCCGACTTCGCCTTCGAGCTTGTTAGTCTACAGACCCCGCACCGTGTCCAACCACGCCATGATAAGCTCCAATTTGGAGCCTTGCTCCCACCGCCACACCATTAAAGGCTAAGCCCACTGTTGCCATGGGCAAAAACCCCACCGTGCCATCCTGAGCCAAATTGGTTGCACCCCCAGCCCCACCTCACAATCCTTCTCGATGTGCATACCTAAGCCACACCCTCACTGTTTCCCTCGCGGCGCTGACATGGCCATGCCACCGCTACCCACCATCGCCCTTGCCGTGCACACGTGGCCGTCTCGACTAGGGCCGTCTCTAGACGCACAACCACTTTGGTTAGGATAACGGTGAGACCCTAATGCTCATCCATTGTCCATATTTCCTCTCCGGTGGCGGAGATCGCTTGAATGGGTTGCCACCATCACAGGTTGGTTGTCGCTATAGAGGGAGCTCCTGGACGTGCCCCCGCTTACCCTTTCACCTCCCATCGATTCGCGTCTACACCTAGGTGAGCATCGGTCCCTTAGTTAAGGCAGTGGGGGTCCTGGGTGGTCGGTGGGATCACCAGTGCCATCGGCTGCCATGCCAGCGTGTGCAGCCAGGGCGAGGACATCTCTGTTGCGAAGGAGAGAAGGAGCGAGGGTTTTGTTGCAAAGTCATAGTCTATTGAAATAGTGCATATAGTGTTAGTAGTATTATCGAAGAACACAAGGGTGTTTTTGCAAATTGGTCGGTGCGTGCACGGGCACCCCCATCATGGGCCGTTTGCGCGTGTGGGCCGCGCCTTGCGTGGGCCAAGTTGGGCCGCGCGGGAGGGAATCGTTTTCCTTTTTAAGGATTAGAAATAGCTTATTATTTTATGGTGTAAGTAGAACTTTGGAAAAAGCATATCAATTCAAGCAGGTGTCCAAAAATTGTGAAAGCCATTTTGTTAGGTTCCTAAAATTGTGCTCTATCTATTAGTGTATTTAGTTCATATATATATATATATTTGTTGATACTAGCGGCTATTAAATCATTTGCGAGTGTTTAGTATTGTTTAGATTAGTATTTGTAGGAATTTTTGTGGCAAATTGGTAATAGCTTTGACCATAAAATTTTTACAGTAGATTCATTGTATTATTATGTGCTCAGTATAATTTTTGTAGCCTTAGAATAAGTTGAGAAATATGGTAGCTAAGTACTCCTTGTTGTAGTATATAGGAAATCGTTAATAAGAGTAAGAATATATTTTAGTTGCTAAGTAGCACTTGTAGGTGAAACCCTACTGGTTTGATGGGAATGATGATTAGCTCGGTATCTTAGTCATTAGAGCTAGCTTAGTGGCTTAGTAGATGTATTCTTATTTTAAGAACTGTTGTTGCCTTGAATATTGAGTGTTGCATCGTCATTGCATGCATGTAGAGAACGAGTTGGTGGAGTTCATGACCGTGGGCGAGCAGGAGTACGAGGAGGTGATTGAAGAGTATGAGGAGGAGATCCTCATGTAGGAGGAGGTCCTAGAGCCACCACTAACTGACTGAGCTGACACCACGCCTGCCTAAGGCAAGCCCCAGTGCATAACCATATTTTGAATAATCACTGGATATATATATGTGATGTGCATTTATGTTACAGGCATTTTATGCAAACTACATGCATAGATAACCTACCTATGAGTCCTACTAGCATAGGTCGTGTAGCTGCTATGCTTAGGCTAACGGTAGCGTGAGTAACCTATTGTTACTCACAACTAGGTGATTATTATTATTACTCAACATAAAATGGTGAAAGGAAATGGAGACCGAAGCAGGGATATGGTACGGGTATTGGTGGGTGTTGGGTACCATAAAAAGGGGTCCCCTAAGCGAGAACTGAAAAAATCGCTTAGACCTTGTAAAAATCGAAGCCAAGAGACAACCACCGGTGAACCCCCACCTTGTCTGAGGCCCGGCCGGACCACCCGGCCCACCTCGAACAATATCCTGGGCTCATCCGAAGCGGGCTCAGCCCAAAATGATTCCACGAGGCCTCGAATGAGGTACCGATTCTCCAATTCGCCCGAGGCCCCACCCAGTAAGGCCTCGGACGAGGTACCGATTCTTCGCTTCGCCCGAGGCCCCGCCCGTAAGGCCTCGAACGAGGTACCGATTCTTCGCCTCACCTGAGGCCCCAGCGCGTAAGGCCTCGGATGAGGTACCGATTCTCCGACTCGCCCAAGGCCCCGCCCGTAAGGCCTCGGACGAGGTACCGATTCTCCAATTCACCCGAGGCCCAGCCCGTAAGGCCTCGGGCGAGGTACCGATTCTCCGATTTGCCCGAGGCCTCGCCCGTAAGGCCTTGGACGAGGTACCGATTCTCCACCTTGCCCGAGGCCACGCCCGTAAGGCCTCGGACTGAGGTACCAATTCTCCTGCCTCGCCCGAGGCCCCGCGCGTAAGGCCTCGGACGAGGTACCGATTCTCTGACTCGCCCGAGGCCCCGCCCGTAAGGCCTCAGACAAGGTACCGATTTTCCGATTCACCCGAGGCCCCACCCATAAGGCCTCGGACGAGGTACCGATTCTCCGATTCGCCTGAGGCCCCACTCGTAAGGCCTCGAGCGAGGTACCGATTCTCCGATTCGCCCGAGGCCCCACCCGTAAGGCCTCAGACGAGGTACCGATTCTCCGCCTCGCCCAAGGCCCCGCGCGTAAGGCCTCGGACGAGGTACTAATTCTCCGACTCGCCCGAGGCCCCGCCCATAAGGCCTTGGACAAGGACATCACATCCAACCACTCCCGCGACATCAATCGAACGATGGCTCGATACAGCGGAGTGGCCGACGAGATAGGAGTCACCTCGACGCCATGCCGTCCAGGACAGGACGGGGCAGGGGTTACCGACCGCTGTGCTCGACACTGTGCCCACGACTGACACCCGTGTCGCACTGTACTGCCTAACCCCTGCTCCAAAGACAGCGCGGCGTGGAGAGTCAAGTCCGGGTCCCTGTAGCCTCGGAATCAACGTACAAGACCAACTGCTCCCTCTAAGCCTTGGCTATCCGCTTCCGGGCCCCTGTAGCCTCGGGACTCGCGCCCTCTAAGCCCCCACAATGGTTCAGCCTCTGCACCAACTGGGCCTCGGCTCTCTACGTTGATAACATATAGCGACCGGCACTGCTGTCCGCAGTATGCACCATACCCTACGTCAAGCCACAGGAGCTCCGACGTCGTGCACAGGGCCAAGCCCTGCATCCTCAGAGTTAGCACACCCGCGTCGTCGCCTCTACCCAGCCTCAGCTCCCCACGTCGGACAAACATACAGCAACCAGCATGCCTCCAACAGAAGAAGGTGCGCATGCCATCACAAGAGCTCCCACGTCGCACAGGATCAGGCATGGCCCGCGCGTCGCTCCAGTGCATGAAGGACAAGACCGCTCTACCGACCATGCCACCACAGTGACAAGCTGCAGGGCTCGGACACGCTGCCTCCGCTCACAAAACACCACGTAGCAAATGCATGTACCGCCCCTGTGCCTCCCTTTGACTATAAAAGGGAGTGACCGGGGCCGCTTCTAGGGAAGAGGAGAGAGGGACACACATGTGCAAGCAATGCACAACGCTCTGTAACACACACATTTCCTCACTGTAAGAGATCAACATCTCAAGCAACCCACGCCACTCTACATAGAGACCAGGGGCTAGCTCCCTCTCTCGCTCAGCTTGTAAGCCCCTACTACAAGCACCTTGGTGCAAGGAATACAAGATCGCTCTCTTAGACTAGACGTAGGGCACCTATTGCCTGAACCAGTATAAACATTGTGTCTCTTTGCATCACCATCTAGGATTAGGCGCACGTAGTACACTTTCACTAGTCGGTTGAGGACCCACCGGACCAAAACACTAACAGTTGGTGCGCCAGGTAGGGGCCATACTGTATGTCAGCTTAATCATCCCAACAAGTTCTAGATAGGCGCTGCTGCCGAGCCATCAGCAGCAGCACCCTCCAGTGGTGGAAGGCCGCCACAACCATGGCCGTTGTAAGGCCACAGCTGCGCTGCCTCTCTAGTGCCTTCAGGAGGTCTGCAGCTTGGGCTAGGTCAACCTACTGGGACGCCGTACCTCCACTTCTCTGGCTGGCTCTCCACAACCCGCCCGGTCTAGGGGGGAAGCCTGCCGTCATCATTATGGAGGTAGAACTAGCTATTGTACCAGCTGGTGGTTGGATGACGTGAGCTAGGCTAGGATATAGAAGGGCTACCTATCTTGGCGCACTTGGAGAGTGCAGCCGCTAGCCCTCAATGATTTCTGCATGCCCGTCGTGCCCGCTGGCTTGGTGTTGAGCCCTGCCCAAAAGAAGTGGAGCCACAGCTCCTAGTGGGGGGCGATGCCTAGGTACCCCTCGCAGACAGCAACGAAGATGGCCGCCTATGTGATGGAGTTGGGGTTGAAGTTGTGGAGCTCCATGCCATAGTAATGCAGGAGCGCCCTGCATGAACCGATCCGCCGGCAAGCTGAGACTGCGCTCATGGAAGGCCACGAAGCTCATGATGTAGCCACCGCTCGACAACGATGGTGGCGGCGGCAGTGGCACGGCCCTCGGAGCAATCCACTCCGGTCTGTTGGGGTCAGTAACTGGGCAAAGGAGACCATCGTCGACGAGTGACTGCAGCATCGCCACGGACATGTCAGATGGGCCCCAAGGATCTGCCTGGACGACAATAGCACCACTGGCCATGGGTGTGGTGGAGAGTGCGGCTACGGTGGTAAGGCGTGCTCTCGCTATCCCACTCTATCTCTCTCGCCTTTCCTCCCCCTCGAGGGTCTTGATAGCCACCCTAGGACAAACAGAGTCAGGGATGACTATGGGCGAGCCTGTACATGGCCGAGACCCAAGCAAGCAATTGCTTGGGATGCCCTAAGTCATGTCCAAGATTGGCAGGGAAGTCTATGAATGGGATCCCACCGTAGGGAGGCATCGAGCCCCCGGGGCTAATTAAATGACCCTGGGACCTACTAGAGAAGCCCTCTAGTACTTTTGGAGTGCGTCTCTAGACCGCCAGCTGACCCCTATCGAATGGGGCACGGGCCTCCACTCGGACTTACCCAATAACAACTCACCGGAGGTGTCACTGCTCGTGCCCACCGAGGGTAGCCTGGCATACTCCACCCCTCCTTCCGAACAAAAAGGATACGTGAGGGCCGCACATAAAAAGACAGGGAAAACTCCTAATCACCCTCTTGCTCTGAGCAGAGGCTTGGGGGCTCTTCCTGCAACCAACCTGATTCCTTTCAGACTAAGGAACTGGGCACCGAGCCTGTTACGATCTAGGGGTTCGAAGGCTAGGCCCCCGAGAGGTCTCGACATGCCGCCCTAGGACAAACAGAGCTAGGGATGACTATGGGCGAGCCCGTACATGGCCGAGGCCCAAGCAAGCAATTGCTTGGGATGCCCTAAGTCGTGTTTGAGACCGGCAGGGAGGTCTTTGAAATGGGATCCCACCGTAGGGAGGCACCGAGCCCCTGAGGCCAATCGAATGACCCTGGGACCCACTAGAGAAGACCTCTAGTACTTTTGGAGTGCGTCTCTGGACCACCAATCAACACCTATCGAATGGGGCATAGGCCTCCACTCGGACTTACCCGATAACAGCTCACCGGAGGTGTCACTGCTCACGCCCACCGAGGGTAGCCTGGCATACTCTACCCCTCCTTCCGAATGAAAAGGATGCATGAGGGCCACACAAAAAAGACAGGGAAACTCCTGATCGCCCTCTTGCTCCAAGCAGAGGCTTGGGGGCTCTTCCTACAAACAAGCCGAGGCCCAGCAACCCGAACTCGCACTCGGAGGCTCAACAAAACACGATAAAAGGCACCAAGCCCATTATGGTCCAGGGGTTTGAAGGCTAGGCCCCCAAGGGTCTCGACAGCCGCCCCAGGACAAATAGAGTCTGGGATGACTATGGGCAAACCCGTACATGGCTGAGCCCCAAGCAAGCAATTGCTTGGAATGCCCTAAGTTGTGTCTGAGACCAGCAGGGTGGTCTCTAAATAGGATCCCACCGTAGGGAGGCACCAAGCCCCCGGGGCCAATCAAACGGCCTTGGGACCCTCTAGAGAAACCCTCTGGTACTTTTGGAGTGCGTCTCTAGACCGCTAGCCGACCCCTATCGAATGGGGCATGGGCCTCCACTCGGACTTACCCGGTAACAGCTCACCGGAGGTGTCACTGCTCGCACCCACCGAGCGTAGCCTGGCATACTCCACCCCTCCTTCCGAACGAAAAGGATGCGCGAGGGCCATACAAAAAAGATGGGGAAACTCCTGATCGCCCTCTTGCTCTGAGCAGAGGCTCAGGGGCTCTTCCTGCAACCAACCTGATTCCTTTTAGACTAAGGAAATGGACACTGAGCCTGTTACGGTCTAGGGATTCGAAGGCTGGGCCCCCGAGGGTCTCGACAGCCGCCCCAGGACAAACAGAGTTAGGGATGACTATGGGTGAGCCTGTACATGGTCGAGGCCCAAGCAAGCAATTGCTTGGGATGCCCTAAGTCGTGTCCGAGACCGGCAGGGAGGTCTCTGAATGGGATCTCACCGTAGGGAGGCACCGAGCCCTTAGGGCCAATCGAACAACTCCAGGACCCACTAGAGAAGCCCTCTGGTACTTTTAGAGTGCGTCTCTAGACCGCCAGCCGACCCCTATCGAATGGGGCATGAGCCTCCACTCGGACTTACCCGATAACAGCTTACCGGAGGTGTCACTGCTCGCGCCGACCGAGGGAAGCCTAGCATACTCCACCCCTGCTTCCGAACAAAAAGGATGCACGAGGGCCGCACAAAAAAGATAGAGAAACTCCTGATCGCCCTCTTGCTCTGAGTAGAGGCTCGGGGCTCTTCCTGCAAACAAGCCGAGGCCCAGCAACCCGAACTCGCACTCGGGGGCATGGCAAAATGCGATAAAAGGCACCAAGCCTGTTACGGTCTAGGGGTTTGAAGGCTGGGCCCCCGAGGGTCTCGACAGCCGCCCCAGGACAAATAGAGTTAGCGATGACTATGGGCAAGCCCATACATGGTCGAGGCCTAAGCAAGCAATTGCTTGGGATGCCCTAAGTCATGTCCGAGACCGGCAGGGTGGTCTCTAAATAGGATCCCACTGTAGGGAGGCACCAAGCCCCCGGGGCCAATCAAATGGCCCTAGGACCCACTAGAGAAGCCCTCTGGTACTTTTGGAGTGCATCTCTAGACCGCTAGCCGACCCCTATCGAATGGGGCATGGGCCTCCACTCACACTTACCTGGTAATAGCTCACCAGAGGTGGCATTGCTCGTTCCCACTGAGGGTAGCCTGGCATACTCCACCCGTCCTTCCGAATGAAAAGGATGCGCGAGGGCCGCACAAAAAAGATAGGGAAACTCCTGATCTCCCTCTTGCTCTGAGCAGAGGCTTGGGGGCTCTTCCTGCAAACAAGCCGAGGCCCAGCAACCCAAACTTGCACTCGGGGGCTCGGCAAAACATGATAAAAGGCACCGAGCCCGTTATGGTCCAGGGGTTCAAAGGCTAGGCCCCCGAGGGTCTTGACAGCCGCCCCAGGACAAACAGAGTCAGGGATGACTATGGGCAAGCTCGTACATGGCTGAGGCCCAAGCAAGCAATTGCTTGGGATGCCCTAAGTCATGACCGAGACCGGTAGGGAGGTCTCTGAATAGGATCCCACCGTAGGGAGGCACCGAGCCCCCGAGGCCAATCAAACGGCCCTAGGACCCACTAGAGAAGCCCTCTAGTACTTTTGGAGTGCGTCTCTAGACCGCTAGCCGACCCCTATCGAATGGGACATGGGCCTCCACTCGGACTTACCCGGTAACAGCTCACCGGAGGTGTCACTGCTTGCGCCCACCGAGGGTAGCCTAGCATACTCCACCTCTCCTTCCGAATGAAAAGGATGCGCGAGGGCCGCACAAAAAAGATAGGGAAACTCCTGATCGCCCTCTTGCTCTGAGCAGAGGCTTGAGGGCTCTTCCTGCAACCAAGCTGAGACCCAGCGACCCAAACTCGCACTCGTGGGCTCGGTAAACGTGATAAAACCCTCACTCAACATGAGAAAATCCCCTGGAGGAATAAATTCACTCATCCAGGCACTCAGGGGCTACACCCGGTGGGTGCACTCTCGCGCACCCACCGAAGCCTTGAGTATGAAACACCACCCCACCAGGAGCTACCATGAGCCAAGTCTCATCAAAACCTCAGAGAGAGCGCTCACACTCTCCCCAATGCTCGGGGGCTACTATCGGGTACCATAAAAAGGGGTCCCCTAAGCGAGAACCAAAAAATCGCTTAGACCTTGTAAAAATCGAAGCCAAGAGACAACCACCGGTGAACCCCCACCTTGTCCGAGGCCTGGCCGGACCACCTGGCCCACCTTGAACAATATCCAGGCTCATCCGAAGCGCGCTCGGCCCAAAATGAAACCACGAGGCCTCGAACGAGGTACCAATTCTCCGATTCGCCCGAGGCCCCGCCTGTTAGGCCTCGGATGAGGTACCGATTCTCCGCTTCACTCGAGGCCTCACCCGTAAGGCCTCGGACGAGGTACTAATTCTCTGCCTCGCTAGAGGCCCCGCGCGTAAGGCCTCAGACGAGGTACCGATTCTCTGACTCGCCCGAGGCCCCGCCCGTAAGGCCTCGGATGAGGTACCGATTCTCCGATTCACCCGAGGCCCCACCCGTAAGGCCTCGGGCGAGGTACCGATTCTCCGATTCGCCTGAGGCCCTGCCCGTAAGGCCTCAGATGAGGTACCAATTCTCCGCCTTGCCCGAGGCCCCGCCCGTAAGGCCTCGGATGAGGTACCGATTCTCCGCCTCGCCCGAGGCCCTGCGCGTAAGGCCTCGGACGAGGAACTAATTCTCCAACTCGCCCGAGGCCCTGCCCATAAGGCCTTGGATGAGGTACCAATTTTCTGATTCGCCTAAGGCCCCGCCCATAAGGCCTCGAACAAGGTACCGATTCTCCGATTCACTCAAGGCCCCACCCGTAAGGCCTCGGGCAAGGTACCAATTCTCCGATTCGCCCGAGGCCCTGCCCATAAGGCCTCGGATGAGGTACCGATTCTCCGCCTTGCCCGAGGCCCCACGCATAAGGCCTCGGATGAGGTACCGATTCTCTGACTCACCCAAGGCCCCGCCAATAAGGCCTTAGACGAGGACATCACATCCAACCACTCCCGCGACATCAGCCAAACGATGGCTCGATACAACAGAGTGGCCGACGAGATAGGAGTCACATCGATGCCATGCCATCCAGGATAGGATGGGGCAGGGGTTACCGGCCGCTGTGCTCGGCACTATGCCCATGACTGACACCCATGCTGTACTGTACTGCCTAACCCCTGCTCCAAAGATAGCGCGGCATGGAGAGTCAAGTCCGGGTCCCTGTAGCCTCGGAATCGACTTACAAGACCAACGCTCCCTCCAAGCCTCGGCTATCCGCTTCCTAGCCCCTGTAGCCTTGGGACTCATGCCCACCGAGCCCCCCAAAATGGTTTAGCCTCTACACCAACTGGGCCTCAGCTCTCTATGTTGTCAACATACAGCGATCGGCACGTCGTCCGCAGTACGCACCATACCCTATGTCAAGCCACAGGAGCTCCCACATCGTGCATAGGGCCAAGCCCTGTATCCTCAGAGTTAGTACACCCACATCATCGCGTCTACCCAGCCTCGGCTCCCCACGCCAGACAAACATACAGCAACCATCATGCCTCCAACAGAAGAAGGCATGCATGCCATCACAAGAGCTCCCACGTCGCACAGGTCAGGTGTGGCCAGTGCGTCGCTCTAGTGCACGAAGGACAAGACCGCTCCACCAACCATGCTGCCATAGGGACAAGCTATAGGGCTCAGACACGCCGCCTCCACTCACAAAACGCCATGTAGCAAATGCATGTACCGCCCCTGTGCCTCCCTTTGACTATAAAAGGGAGTGACCGAGGCCGCTTCTAGGGAAGAGGAGAGTGGGACACACACGTGCAAGCAACGCACAATGCTCTATAACACACATGCTTCCTCACTGCAAGAGATCAAGATCTCAAGCAACCCACGCCACTCTACGCAGAGACCTGGGGCTAGCTCCCTCTCTCGCTCAGCTTGTAAGCCCCTACCACAAGCACCTCGGTGCAAGAAATACAAGATCGCTCTCTTAGACTGGACGTAGGGCACCTATTGCCTGAACTAGTATAAACCTTGTGTCTCTTTGCATCACCATCCAAGATTAGGGGCACGTAGTACACTTTCACTAGTCGGTTGAGGACCCACCAGACCAAAACACCGACAGTGGGTGTAAGAGGTTGTGTCCCGTGGCCAATTAGGCATAGTTTGCTTACACTATTTTCCCTGTCCATGTCGGTTAAGGACCGGCCGTTGCATTGGATTCTAGTTAGGTCACTGACTTATTATCCTGAGCACATACTTGTTTATGAGAGCAGGAAAGGCTCATTGCTCTCTTGTCGTGTGTTTCGGCTCATTTCAGACCGACTGATTAGAGGCGGGGATGGTGGAGGTCTAAGCACCACACTGAGTCCGGGACTCAGGTGTGGGGGCTTGGAGTCCAAGTTTGGATGGAGACCTAGACCCCTTGACAAGAGAGTGATGGGTTGGTCCTGCTTGTGCTTGGGGTACAAGCGGGGCATGTGTTTCAGGCTACCCAGCTGGACACATTGATTCACGAATCGCTGGGTAATCTGGTATGACTTGTCTACGATCTAGCACTATAGTAAGAATTGGAAGATGAAAGGTGGTAAAATGGATTTAATTGCTCAACTCTTGCTTGAAAGTAGAACAGGTGCTTACATAGAATGGTTATCTAATGAACTAACCATGACAGCTAATAAAAGACATACATAAGGATTCACTACTAGTATTGCTTTTTGCAAAAAGGAAACCCAGCAAACCATAAAGCTTATCATATCCTTTGGAGTCGGGAAATTATTCGCACTAGTCAGGTAAGTCTTGCGAGTACCTTGTGTACTCAGGGTTTATTTACCCTTGTTGCAGGTGCAGCTGGAGGAGTAGCTGTTGTGTGGAGGATTGTTCTGGTGGGCATAGACGGATCCTTGTATCTTATCGTTGGAAGTTTATTTCAATTCCGCTGTTTAAATTTCGCACTCTAAACTTGGTATTGTAATAATGTATTTCTGAGAACTCTTGATGTATGAAATAGACTAAGTATTATAAACTTGTTCTCATTATTGGATCTTGGAGGAAAAACATGGATTGTTCGAGTTCTCCCTTAGAGTGTCCTCGACAGAACCGTCTGATGTAGCTTGTTTTTGGGGTGCATAGTGTCTGGTGGAAGACGGGCGCCTCTGAAAGCGCGCTATTTTGGGCGGTTCTGCCACACTCTTCTTGGTGCTGACCGACCTCCATGGCGAGCCTGGCGGACATGCCATCAGCTAGAACCTTTAGGTCCCTCTCCCTCTGAAGCTCATCCTTGAGGTGGTCAATCTGCCACTGAGCGTCAGCACGCTCCTAGCGAGCCAGGTTAGTCCCCGTGCGGAGCCCCTCTATGGCCTAGAGCAAATTGTCTCGCTCCTTCTGTAGCCGCTCGGCCTCTATGACGTCTGTGCGCACCCTCTCAATCAGGGCCATGAGCTTCTCCTTGGCCTCACGGGCATCGTCGTGAGTATCCTTCTCCTTGACTCAGAGGTCGGCCACCTCCTGGGCGATAGGGGCAAGCTCAGCCACCTCTTGAAGAGGGGCGGCAAGCTATGTGGCTAGCCCCTCACTCCACCACATCTCCTCAGCAAGGAACTAGGACTTCTCTAGGCTACGAGCCATAAGGATCTACGAAGAAGACAAGACTTAAAGGCGTAGAAAGAGAAGATGAGGGTCGGAAGCATGGTCATATCATACCTGGCCAACCGGGGCGATAATGTCGTGCATCGAGCTCAGCATAGTGGCTAGGGCATGAACGGCGTCCCCAACCTCCATGTGGATGCTCCCCCATTCCCTCTCCTCTGCTGCTTCATTAAGGGCAGCCACCCAGACTAGAGGTCGAGACGTCCCCGCGCTGACCTCAAGCGACGTTGAGCTCTCTGGCGGCAGTAGCTCCTCCAGAGTGGCTCCTCTAGCGATAGAGGGGGTGGGTGACATAGACATGGAGGCTTGCCCTGTTACAACATCCGCGAAGGATGCCTCGGGTGTGCGCCCTTCCACCAGCCCCACCATGAACACGACCACCTGCATGGACGACGGCTCCGGCGCCGCCTCCGCCTACGACGTCAAAGACATGACCGACCATGCCGCACCCGCCATGGGTGCCTCGGACACGCCCTCCTTTGTCTGCTCTCCCACAGACACAGCCATCGGCTATGCCTCCTAGGTTGATGCCGTGGCTGCCCCGACGCCACTCACGCTCACCACCGGCATGACGCCAGTCAGCTCCTAGTGCATTTGCTGGAAGAGGATCTTTTTCAGAGTGAGCCGCAGAAGAGTCCCATGTCCTCCGAGGCTGCAAGGGACATGGCGATCAGTTTGTGACAAAAATTCATTAGGACAAAAGGACGAAAAAATCCTTCACTCACCCTGACGCCATCATGTGAGGACATTTTGGGGCCGGCTTGCTCAACCCCAGTTGCTCCTCGTCGGTATGTTGCCGCTTCAAGCCCTTCCTCGGCTCAGAGGGCTCGGATGAATCAGAATGGCCGCCTCCCTCCAACTCTGGAGGCACCACCGAGGGCTCGGATAGAGCGGGGCAACCTATTTCCACCGGCTCTGGGGCCATCGTTGAAGGCCTAGACAAGGTGAGGTGGCCTAACTTTGCTAGTTTCAAGGCCACCATCGAAGGTCTGAATGAGGCGGGGCATTTTGATTCTGCTAGCTCCGAGGGGCGTCCTCCCCCTCCTGCCCCGTAGCATGCTGCAGGAAGAGTCCCACCTATGGCAAAGTGGGTTCTCATCCTTGGTGGCCAGATCATCCCACGGGATGGGTGACATGGAGCCTTCATCCTCCTCCTCCTCTTCTTCTTCTTCATCATCTTCTTCCAATGAACCTTGACGCTACTTCCCTTGCTGCAGCTTCGCTCGCTATTTCAACCGCCGTTTCTTCTCCTTGTCGTCCTTCTTCTTCCTTTGTTCATCTGCGGCACGGTTCACCACCCTCACGGTCGTGTGCTGTCGGCACAAAAAATCATCTCGTGTCGAGCACATGAGCAGGCTAGAAGGGTCTGCTCGATGTAGCTAGAGATCCATCTAGCTTCAACGCAGGGATGGTCGATCCTGCATACTCCTCCCAAGATGTGCCAGTCAATTTGACCCCACAATTGACAAGGAGAGAAATTTTATCAGTAATTTAAGGTGGAACATGCCAGTCTATGCCTAGATAGTTCCAAGTGTGCCACTTCAGGAGCAGCCAGATGCGAAGGGTGACTAAATAGCCGATCCGCACATAAATCGGCTGTTACAGACTATAAAGCTTATGAGTAGCGATTAATTTCATATTGATAGGTACAATACACATATATGTAAACAAGATCATCAGCTAGATAGATATTGCTAGTGTAAACCATTAAACCAATGAATCTAATCAGAAAAGATATAGCACATGAATGAATCGACTATCTGATATGAACGGATCTACAAACGCTCTGAATCTAATCTATTACCACCAACAGTGAGGTTCGACCAGATCGGCGATAGCTATGATGATAGTAACAAACTAAAACCAAAGAATCTACAAACACATCCGTACTTCGACAGGCTTTCCGAAAGACATGCTATACAGGAAGGCTCGGATGAATCGGCTAAAATAGTCGATTCAGGTGAAAAGGACTACAGCGTGTGAACAATCAACTATTTCACGTGAACAAACCCATGGACTCCTTAGACTCAACCCACTATCCCTAATAGTGGGGTTCGAATGGATCGATGCAGGCGTGAAAAAGACAATGAATCAAGCCCTCAAAGCACATAGATCTATTCAGGCTCAACAGAATCATGGACGCACACCGTAGACGTTAACGCATAGGCGATCGACTATTTAGCCAATGCAAGCATAGCAAACAGCTAAGGTCATGCCTAACCAGGAATAGATCTACTAACTAACGGTCCCCACTCCATGGTACTAACAGTGGGGTGTGAGGCAAAATCACACAGGCCATGATAATGGGCTATGGAACGGTTTTCATTAGCCGATAGATCTATTCAAGACTCGGCATGCCTTGACCGCACACTATGCATGATCAAGATTGACATAAAACAGCCGATAAAACATAACTCATTATTTAAGTTATAGATTAGATCAGTTTAGATTAATAAACAATGAGTTAAACAAGATATAAAGCCGATCTATATCAATCCCAATCGGGCAAAGTGATATTGCTATAATTAAATAAATAATGAAAGCAATAAGCAATATTGTTAACTTAATGAATCTACTCAAAGGACGTCACCCTTAGATAGAGCCGATAACTTGACCTTAATCTAGTTCAAGCAGTGGAGGTCGATCGGATCGATGCAGCCATACTTGAACTAGACAAGTGTCGATAACTAGCTTATACCAGAGTCGCAGTGGAGGTCAACTGAATTGATGCAGACGTACAAATAGAAGTATAAGCCATGATGGTACTTATAGACAAGCCGGAGGTTGGCCGAACCAATGTAGCCCTGCTCGCTGAAGAACTCGCCGAGATCTACTCTACTCCTACTCCTAAAAGGTGGCCGGAGCTGAAAAAGTAAGTAACTTGTATTTGATTGATTGCGTGTCCTTTACAATAGCCGGGGTCAAATATTTATACCTAGAGCCTAAGCATGAATCCTATTCGAGTACAACTCATTACAATCTTTGGTATAAAAGAGAACATTCCTAATCTTACTTAAGATAACTTGGACCCCAATCTTTCCCTTTTTGTAGAGTCCAACATGTTTTTCCTAGCGTCGATTGTAGCTATCATAGTTATCTGCTGGCGCTATCTGAAGATAGCCGATTCTAGTGTTGCATTCGAATCAGCTGATACCGACCTTTATGCAATTGATTCCTTGATGACATGATCTTAGGAGCTTTTGAGTTCCTGCAATCCTTCTTCCAAATTCTGGTGTAAACACGTGCCCCCCAATTTTGGGATAAAGGTAATTTTATTCTAAAATTATCACATCTATACCCTCAATAGGTCCTGCAGTCACGGGTAGAGAATCTAGATCTAGGGTCTACTGTTTGTCACCATCTATGTCAGCTTATGAGTCCATGCTTCAAAACTTTTACGAGAGCATCATTACTTCACGGGCGCTTGGATCCATCTTTCTAGGCCGACTATAAAACGTCTATCCAACTCTGGTGAGAGCAATTCAACAATTTAGCTATGTTTCTCTTCTATCTACTTCCTCGAGTGCCTCTAGCTATGCCGGACCCTCCATGGTCTAATTCCTTGCTATGAGGATCTTGAGTGGTTAGAAGAATTCTTGTGCATAGGGTGATTGTCTCACTCATCTTAGCGCCTTGTCGAGCAAGAGGATCAGCTACTGTGGTTAGAAGAATTCTTGTGATATCACCTGAGTCTTCTCTCCTTGCTCGTACAGCTGTTCTAGTGTTTCCAAAGGCTAAAATGTGTGGACACCTTTCCCTTGTTTGCTCCATCAAATTCCCATCAGGAAAGCCATAGACTTCTTTCCCACAGTTTTCCAGTCACCGAGAAATCAGTTGGGCATCTGTTAAGCAGGCAGCCTTTCCCCTTCTCTAGGCATAATTTTTTCAACGGGCCAATGTGACTCAGTTCATGATGACCTTCGGCCCTACCGGGATCCGAACTCCCTTCAATCCAAAGAAGCCTTGGTGGGTTGATCGCTCGTCAATGTAAACCTTTCGTATCCATCCCACGATATTTTGTAATTATGGGAAACAATAAGTTTGAATCTGTTATCTCTTCGTTATCCATCCCCTGAATTTCTAGTGTGTCGATCCATTTCCATATCTGACTTTAATTCCATAACCTCGGTGAAATCTATCTTCTCACCTTACTAGGCTATATATATGGGCCACGGCTAGGGATCAAAAAGAAACTCGCTTCGTCTCAAACCTTTTGTGTCTTTAGTTCGATTTCTGCTTTCCCATAGGTGTGAGATCATGGAGAACAGCAAGAGGTCTACTGAGGAGGCCCTCAACAAAGTTGTGCCATCATGCTAGCACCTTCGTCACTAGGAGGGTGCAACTCGTGATCCCCTCACTACCTTGGGGCATAGGGCTGACTCCATTCAGCCTTCAGGGTTCTCTTTGCCAATAACTTGCCACCAGCACCCCTGCGATCCGAGGAGGTGGGTCCACAATGATGACCTGCTCGCCTCCGTCGATAGGCATGGCCAGAATCTCATCGACTATCTCTCCCTCACAGAATTGGCTCTGGGCATGGTCTGATGTTGATCGCCTCCTGAGGCCGATTCGGTGGAGGATAGGTTGGCCAAGGCTGAGGCCAAAATCACAGGTGAGATATCTATCATAATTTTTGTCTTCTCTCAATTTCATCTTCAAGATCTTGATCATCTCCCTTTTGAATCTTTTTAGATTTGTCAGCTCAGCTAGAAAGCCTCCAATCGGCTGTGGAGTACGCGGCGGGATTCATCAACGCCAGAGGTGTCGTCATGGTGGTTCATTTGCATGACATCCCGAACGTATCAGGGAGGTCGCTTTGCATGGTGTTCATCATGGTGCTGCCATGGCGTTACCTATTGCGCAAGCCCATTCTGGCCACGAGCTTCGGCTTCTTCCCCATGGGTTTCCAGGCGTGGCACACCCTGGAGATCATGAGTGCCTGGTCAAGGATTTCTTCGGCGCCGCCAACTCTGTAGCTCTTACTTCCCAGTCCGATGATATAGTAACCAAAGTGTTTTCTGGCCCATAGTTTCTGATAGGTGATATTTAGCAAACAATTTCTTCATCTTGAGTGATTTTCTTTTGCTTCGTACTTCATATTCCATGCATCAATCTGTCCGTGTTTGCTTTGCTCCTATAGGCGATACGCATCGTACCAGCTTCTACCCCTTTGGGTTTATTTTTGTACTAGAGGCGGTACCCTTCTTGTATCGGCTATTAGAGCCGATGACCGAACAAATCGGATGTCAAGTATTAATCCAAATGCTAGGGTAATATTTCTTTAGATATTTCTCATTGATTGCTCTGCCAAATTCTTCTTCTCCTCTTAGTGTTTCTAAAATATAAGCATTATCAGGTGCACAATATTTGATCCGATATGGTCCTTCCCAATTAGGTGACCATCTGCCGAACTTGCTATCCTTTGACCCGATTGGTAATTTTACTTTCCAGACCAAGTCACCTTTAGAAAATTGCTTACTCTTGACTTTTTTATTGTAATATTTTGCAACCCTCAATTTATTGGCTTTGATATTCTCAAGAGCTCGTAGCCAATGGCAACTCAAGTCCTCTAAGTCCGTAAGTCATCTATCATAAGATTCTTGTAGACTTTGGCTAACAAATCATTTTGCAACGTAACACGCCTCAATCCAGCCTGAACTTCCCAAGGAAGGACTGCATTATGGCCATACACAAGTTCATAGGGTGACGTTTTAATCAGTCCATGACAAGCCATTCTATATGCCCATAGTGCCTCATTAAGCGTTGAATGACACTTCCTTGGCTGCTCCTCAATCTTTTTCTTAATCAGCTTAATCATAATCTGATTGGACGCCTCTACCTGGCCATTAGCCAGAGCATCGTAAGGAGAAGAATTTAGTAGCTTGATTCTCATACTGGCAGCAAAATCTTCGAACTCTTCTGATGTGAACATTGTCCCTTGATCGGTAGCGATAGTTTGAGGAATCCCAAAATGATACACAATATGCTCGTTGACAAAATCAACCATGTTCTTTGAGGTTACCATCTTCAAAGGAATTGCCTCAATCCACTTAGTGAAGTAATCTGTCGCTACCAATATGAACTTATGTCCTTTGCTTGAGGGCGGAAAAATCTGACCAATTAAATCAATTTCCCAACCTCAAACGGCCATGGTTTGATTATTGGATTCATGGCTGATGCAGGCGATTTCTAGACATTACCAAAACGTTGACAGTCCTAACACCCCTTGTAATATTCAAAATAGTCTTCCAATATTGTTGGCCAGAAATATCCAGTTCTGCGAATAATCCATTTCATCTTATAAGCTGATTAATGAGCTCCACATATCCCTTTATGCACCTCGCCCATCAATACATTAGCTTCCTCTTGATTTAAGCATTTAAGCAACATCCCATTGACTATTTTATAATACAGCTGATCATCCAGTAAAACATACTTAGTCGATTTATATCTTAGCTTTTTAGCAACTTTCTGTGATGAATTCCTAAGGTAATCGGCTATTTTAACTCTCCAATCATCATTCGAGGTTTCACTACTCAAGACTTCTTGAAACACTCGATAACCTGATGCACTTTGAGCTAAACAATTAGGCTCTTGATTCTGTGCTCTCAGAATATGTTGAAAAGAGACATGAAGAAATTCCTTGAGCAAACTTTAGCATTCATCATAGTATCCTTTCAAAGTATCTTCTTTGCATTCATATAGGCTGATCAACTAATTAATAATTAACTGTGAATCTCTAAATATTTCAATTGCTTCAGCCTTTACTTCATGAAGAAGCTGAAGTCCTTTAAGAATAACCTCATATTTCGCTTGGTTGTTGGTAATCATTGGTTCAGTTGAAAGAGCAAACTCAAAACTTGCCCCTCGAGGCAAAATAATAACAATACCGATGCCACCACCTTGCTTGCATGATGATCCATCAAAGAATAATGTCCAAGGTACCGGCTCTACATAATCAACGCTTGGCTTATGATGCTGGGTGACAAAATCGGCCATTACTTGTCCTTTGACAGCTTTAGCCAATTAGTACTTCAAGTCAAATTCCGATAACACGAGAATCCACTTTCCCACTCTCCCATTCAGTATTGGCATTGATAACATGTGCTTAATCACATCAGCCTTGGAAACAACTGTACATTCGGCCGATAATAAGTTGTGTCGCAACTTAGTGCAAGAGAAATATAAGCACGCGCATAACTTTTTGGTGGGAGAATATCTTGTCTCTGGATCCAGGAGTCTTCTACTCAGATAGAAAACAACTCGCTCTTTTCCTTCAAACTCTTGCATCAAGGCCGATCCAATTGTTTTGTCATCAGCCGATATATACAACTTAAAAGGCTTACCATGCTGAGGAGGGATCAGTATAGGTGGACATTTCATATATTCTTTTATCTTCTCAAACTCCTTTTGTTGTATGTCACCCCACTTAAATTCTTGATCATTTTTCAACTTCAACAAGGGAGAAAATGACATAACTCTTCCCGACAAATTTGAGATGAATCTTCTGATAAAATTAATCTTACCAAGCAAAGATTATAACTCTGTTTTAGTAGTAGGGGGAACTGCCTCATCGATTGCTTTTATGCTTTTTTTGACCAACTTTGATTCCTCTCTCGTGGACCATGAAACCCAAGAATTGTCCAGCTGACACTCCAAAAGCACACTTATTAGGATTCATCTTTAGACCATGTTTTCTTGTGCATTCTAGAGTCTCCCGCAAATCAGCTAGATGCTCCTTGTACCCCTTGAATTTTATCATCACATCATCAATGTAGATTTCAACAATCCTGCCGATCAACTTATGAAAAATATAATTCATTGCCCTCTGATAAGTTGCACCGGCATTATTCAAACCAAAGGTCATCACAACCCACTCAAATAAACCAATTGCACCAAGGCACCTGAAAGCGGTCTTTGCTATGTCTTCCTCAGCCATGAAAATTTGATTATATCCTGCATTGCCGTCCATGAAGCTAATAACTTTGTGTCTGGCTGCCGCGCCAACCAACACATCAGCTATTGGCATCAGATAACCATCCATGGGTGTAGCCTTGTTCAGATCTCTAAAATTGATGCAAACTCTTAATTTTCCATTCTTCTTATACACACGGACAGCATTCGATATTCACTCTGCATATCGGCACGGTCGGATAAACTTTGCTTCCAGTAACCTTTTAGTCTCCTTTTTTATATTATCAAGCATGTTTGCGTTGAATCTCCTCGGAGCTTGTTTAAACGGCTGATATCCAAGTTTGATTGGCAATTGATGTTCAATAATCGATCGGTCTAGAGCAGGCATATCATAGTATTCCCAAGCAAAACAGTCTTTAAATTCCTTTAATAAATCAACTAACTCTTGCTAATACTCAGGATCCAACTCGGCCTGGGCGTATCTCCAAAACCAATATCTACTTCTTCTAACTCATCGCCCGACGTGAAGCCATGTCCTAGTTTGCCATCTGTACCATCTATTGGATTATCCATTAAAGCAAATTTTCAAAGCTGACTGCTTGGACCAGCTATTGGCTTTCATTATTGATTCTAATGAAGCCTCCTTCCCATATCTTGTCAGAAAAGCATTCAAAGTCTCCTAGTTCCTAAAAGACTGGATCGACTATTGCGACACTCATAGATTCATCAGCGTGAACCAGCTCAACATTATCTCCATGCCATTGAATCAAACACTGATGCATGGTTGATGGCACACAACAGTTTGCATGAATCCAATCGCGACCAAGGAGTAAACTGTATGACCCTTTTCCATCGATGATGAATAATGTGATGAGCAAAGCCTTACTCTCGATTGTTAGTTCGACGTTCATTGCCCCCCGGGTCTTAGACGCATTACCCCCAAAGTCCTTAAGCATCATGTCGGTCTTAATCAGATCCCTTGGTCCCTTGCCAAGTTTACAAAAAGTGGTGTAAGGCATGAGATTGACAGAAGCACCTCCGTCCACCAACATCTTGTTCATCGACTTCCCATCAACAAAACCTTTTACATATAAAGCCTTTAAGTGCCGATGCTTGACTACTTTATTAAATATTGCCTGTTGTATAACTGTCAACTTGGCAATTATCTTCTCATACTCTAATTCATCAAAATCTAAGTAAACTTTTAGATCTGCTAGAGCTCTGAACTCTAATGGTAGCAGAAAAGCCATTTGAATATTAGCTGATGGTTGCCTTCTATCAGCTATCTGTTTAGCATGCCATACTTGAGGTTTACTAGATGCCTGAGCCTGCTCCAACTCTCTATTCCTAAGGCGTTGCACTCTTCGTTTCTGGCTTCTTGTCAAACCTCCTAGACACCATTGGCCTTCCTGCCAAACACATCCTTCTTCACTATTTTCATAATCAGCCCAGTTTTGATCAACAATTCATTTTCTAAGTCGATCATGAACACTTTCATTTTTTAAGCGCCGATCCATGTTATCATGATGATACGCATCTTGAGCATGGATAGATCGGCGGTTGGCTTGAGATTGCCTAAACTCCCAATATTGTTCACTGTACTCTAGATAGTTATTTTTGGTAGGCAATTTCAAACCTTCATTCCAGCAATGTATGAAGAAAGGACAATTCTATTGTGATTCAGCTTGCTTTCTTTCATACCTCTCTTTTTTCTATTGACGCTAGTATTCTTGCTCTTCTAACCAACGCTGATAATCCTTTTCCTTCTGCTGCTGTCATTTATTCAACAAAATTCAAGATGTAACACGCGGCTTTGCCGCCCCATCTTTTGATGTTTATCCATGCCCATATCGGCTCTTTTGCTTGTCGCGACGTCTTTTAATTTCTCTATATTCGTCAGCCGATATTTGCACCTCAAGATCGACTGTTCTAGTTTCTCTTGATTTGGTTGATGTCAGGACCTTAGTCTTTCCTTTGAGCAGCCTAGCATCGACCATGTTTTGATCTCCTAGGAAAGGATTATCATCAACTTTTATCTTCCGAGGTGTATCGAACTTGAGCCTTCCTTGCTAAATAGCCATCTGTATATGCAGCCAGAAAACTCTGCATTCATTAGTGGAATGAGAAGTAGCGTTATGGAACTTGCAGAACTTCTTATTCTTCAACTGATCAGGGGGCAACATAACATGATTATTGGACAACTTGATCTGTCCCTTCTCGAGCAAGAAATCAAAGAGCTTGTCAGATTTTGTGACGTCAAAGTTATAGCTCTCCTCAACTCCTCTTCCCCAAGGATTTTGCACCATTACTATCGTTTTGCCCCAATTCCATTCAGCCACGATAACCTCTTCTTCTTCATCTTCATAGCTATCATCAATTGAATATGGATTATAAGCTTCGGTCATTGTGGTACTTTTCTAGAATCGGTTATCTCTGCGTATACTCTAGAATTGGCTATTGAGTGCTGCCACTTGTTGAGCCAATTAACCCGAGTTATCAAACTCTTGTCCCAGCAGCTTCTCTCTCCATGTCGGCAACATCCCTTAAATGGCCAAAGCAGTAGCTGATCATCGGCCAAGTTCAATGAGAAGCACAAATTTCTAATCTCTCAGAACCTCTAAAGAAACTTAGTGCCCGATTCATTAGTTTCCTGCCTTATAGTTGTCAAATCGGTAATCTTCTTTTCTCTAGTCCCAGTATAAAAATATGTATCAAATTTCTTCTCTAGGTCAGCCCAATTGGCAATGGAGTTAACTGGCAGTGATGAAAACCAAGTGAAGGCTGGCCCTGATAGTGACAGGGAGAAGAAACGAACTCGATGGGCCTCTTCAACGGATGTCTTGCCCAATTGTGTAAGATACCGACTGACATGTTCTATTATGCTTGTGCTGTCTTGGCCAGTGAACTTGGAAAACTCTGGGAGCCTGTAATTTGTAGGAAGAGCGACCAAATCGTACCATTCTGGATATGGGTGTTTGTACGAGAAGGTCAGACCTTTTAGCTTTAGACCAAACTGATTCTTTATCATCTCGGTCACTCTCAGCAACAACTCATCAGCACTCGAATTTAGATTTCTCTACACCTGCTGACCCATTTGTGGATTAAAATTATGGGTACCTTGGTACCCTAGATTCAGAATCATGTGAAGGGTATTGTAATCTGTGCCATAATGATACCCTTATGAAATCTCTATCTGCTGGGACCTCTGTAGGTTTGCTGCTTGAAGTTTCTGGTTATAGACATTAGGATCTATATCTCTACGGATCCTTTGAATTAATGGTGTTATTTTTTGAGCCGACGATGGTATGTGGCCTGATGTGCCAAAATTAATCATCTGGTTTTGACCTTGCCTCGCCGGCCGTTCCACATGTTGCACTGATGATCCAGGATTATACTGTATCTGATTCATAGTAGCACCCTGAGCTTGCTCAGATGAACTCTAAACTGCCTGGACATCATCATTACTAGCTGGTACTGCTTCTTGATAGCTAGTACCAGCTTGATTTGTTCCCTAAGTCAACGGATGTTGAATGTTGTAATAAGCCGGCCCAACCTGATCAACTGAAAACCCATGAAGCACCTTCTTCATGGTGTTGTGGAATGTGTTCAAGAAAAATTCATTATGGTTCGATATGGCATCATGAACAGATTTGTTTACAGCTTCCATGAAGAAACGTCTATCTTCTGCTTTATCTGCATCTGTCTAGCCATGCAATAGAACTCTTGGTAGTGGATATTTATGAACAATTATATTGTCACGTGTCTTGGTGTAGGACAACAAACACTTATTCTGAAATTCTTTTATAGCTTTACTGATGACATCTTTATCTCCATCAGGTAGATCTTCATAAGGTACCATAAGGATGTCGTTGTTGTTGTGAGCCACCATGATGATTGTGGGGTCCCACCGGATGTGCCAGAATGTGTGTCGGCATGAAAATTCATCTCATGACAGGCACACGAGCAAGTCAGAAGGGTCTACTCGATGGAACTGGAGATCCACCTAGCTTCAACGTAGGGATGGTCGATCCTATGTACTCCTCCCAAGACGTGCCAGTCAATTTGACCCTGCAATTGACAAGGAGAGAAATTTTATCAGAAATTTAAGGTGGAACATGTCGGTCTGTGCCCAAATAGTTCCAAGTGTGCCACTCTAGGAGCCGCCAGACAAAAGGGCGACTAAATAGCCGATCCACACAGAAATCGGCTGTTATAGACTGTAAAGCTTATGAGTAGCGATTAATTTCATATTGATAGGTATAGTACACGTATATGTAAATAAGATCATCAGCTAGATAGATATTGCTAGTGTAAACCATTAAGCTGATGAATCTAATCATGAAAAGATATAGCACATGAACAAATCGACTATCTAATACGAACGGATCTGCAAACGCTCTGAATCTAATCAGTTACCACCAACAGTGAGGTTCGACCGGATCGATGGCAGCTATGATGATAGTGACAAACTAAAACCAAAGAATCCACAAACACATCTGTACTTCGATAGGCTTTCCGACAGACATGCTATACGTGAAGGCTCGAATGAATCGGCTAAAATAGCTGATTTAGGTGAAAAGGACTACAGCGTGTGAACAATCGACTATTTCACGCAAAAAAACCCATGGACTCCTTAGACTCAACTGTCGACAGAATATCATCGGCAGTCCTCTAAGGGGTATCCCACGAAGGTAGATTGATCGGCAGGGGAGCGTGAGATCAAGAACAAGAAGGCAACAGAGACACACGAGTTAGAAAGGTTTAGGCCGTCAGTATGACGTAATATCCTACTCCTATGGTCTGTTGGTTTGTATTAGCTATCATATGATATTGCGTGCCTGCATATGTATGTATCTTGATGTAGCCTATCCGCTAGGGGACCCCTACCTCTCCTTATATACTCTGGAGAGGTAGGGTTACAAGGAAAGTATCCTATTTGGTACTATACAATATCTTGCAGTGCACGTCGAGCAGCGTCGTGCACGCCTTGATCTTGTGGGCTAGGCCACCTCTGATGGTGCGGCCCATGTCTTATCTTGTGGATACCAAGGGCCATACCCCTACAGCTAGTCCCCGAGCCTGACAGTAGGTGACGTAGTCATGTGGTGCCAGGGTCAGAAAGTAGAAGACTAGCCGAGCAGGCAGCCAGTCCCCGGGCGTAGCCTCGAGATGAGAACAAGCACATTCACCGTAAGGTGAAGTGTGCCCACTTAGTCCTCGAGCCTACTAGAAGATGAAGAATGAATCTTGTAGCAGGGTCAAAGAAAAAGAAGTCTAAAAGCTTTGCGGACGTCGTCCGACATGCGCGTATCAAGACCCTAGATGTGCTGCCCAAGATCAGCACCCTGATCCGAACAGCATGGAGCAGCTTGATAGCACACTGATGAGACGTAGCAAGATCCGACCAGCAAGGGAACACCGAGGAGTCCCTGGCATCATTGGCGATATCCGAGCACCGAGGAGTGAGGAGTCCCCAGCGTCGCTGGCGATGACCAAGCACCGAGGAGCAAGGAGTTCTCGACATCGCTGGCGATGTTCGAGCACCAAGGAGCGAGGAGTCCCCGGCATCGCTGGTGATGTTCGAGCACCGAGGAGCGAGGAGTCCTTGGCCTCCCTAGCGATGACCGAGCACCGAGGAGCGAGGAGTCCCCGGTGTCGCTGGCGATGACCTAGCACCGAGGAGCGAGGAGTCCTCAGCGTCGCTGGCGATGTCCGAGCACCGAGGAGTCCCTAGCATAGCTGGCGACGTCCATGCAGTGAAGTGTGCCCACTTAGTCCTCGAGCTCGAAGAATCTGAGGGCCGAGGAGTAACCGACGTAGTTGGCGATGAAGCACGAGAGACGAAGAGTCTGGTCAACTAGTCGGCGGCGAAGTGAACATTGAGTAGAAGCGACTGGTGAACAGTCCGATCAACTGGTTGGCGATGGAGTCCATAAACCAAGCGGTCCGACCAGTTGATTGGTGGAGAAGTCCAAACACCAGGTGATCCGGTCACCTGGACGATGATCCTGCAATACAAATATATAGAACAGGTAGTACATGATGTAAAAATATATGAACTCTGGAGAAAAATCAGCAATGGCTATAAAATAGCGTATGCAGCTCGACGATCAGTTGGTGTGAAGATGTATTTATATTTAATATAAATCGCCCGACTAGTTAGTGTGTAGCTGAGTCTCCAGCCCTAGCTAGCCTATAGTCCATAACATCGAGCGCGGAGCCCGTGCACATGTAGGAGCAACAGGCGTGACCAAGGAGCTGCTACCGACCACCCATAACGCAGAGCGCGGAGCCCATAGCACATGTAGGGAGGAGCCAAAGACAGGGCCGTCTCTAGAGGCGTCCAAGCATCAACACGGCTGTTCGGGGTTCAGAAAATCATTTGGAGAGCAAATATGGAGAAAACAGTTCAGAGAAACATCATGGTGATATACAAAGATTGGAGAATATTTAGAAGAATATTAAAGCATGACTTAGCTTTAGACAGAAAGTTTGGTCAGCGACGTATGGAGTTATATGGTCGGTGAGAGGATGGACGTCCTTAACCTAGTCGGCGAATCTGCCCATCTGGGCATGTTGGTAAGCGGCGGCGGCGTTGGTGAACCCGAAGGGTAGAGTCGCAACTCCTGGAGTTTTCCAAGCAGCCACTAATAGATATGGATCAAAGGGTGGTCGGTGCTGAACCAAAGTGTCCAGGGCCGATTCGGCGATAGAGAGGCAATCAGCGAGCTTTAGACCGACCCGATTGATGGATTCGATCAGATCGTCATTGTTGATCTGCCTCCTCTGGTAGCGAGGAAGCGGGCGATGGGTCGTTGATGAAGGTGACCTCAGAAGTGGTTCCAAGATCGGATCTGTAGTTGCAGGCACGGAGGTGGTCGGCGTAGAAACGATCTACACCGGCTCGAGGAGCTCTCTGACTCCGTCAGCGTTGATGACCCACGAGATGGATCTGACCATGAAGATCTGGTTGGGCTGCAGAAGGGATGAAGAGCCTGTGGAAAAAGTCATCTTGTTCGACAAAGAAACAACACGCACTCCCCTACCTGGCGCGCTAATTGTCGATAGAATATCGTCGGCAGTCCTCCAAGGGGTATCCCATGAAGGTAGATTGATCGGCAGGGGAGCGTGAGATCAAGAATAAGAAGGCAATAGAGACACACAAGTTAGACAGGTTCAGGCCGTTAGTATGACCTAATACCCTACTCATGTGGCCTGTTGGATTGTATTAGCTATCGTATGATATTGCGTGTCTACATATGTATGTATCTTGATGTAGCCTATCCACTAGGGGACCCCTACCTCTCCTTATATACTCTGGAGGGGTAGGGTTACAAGGAAAGTAGCCTATTTGGTACTATACAATATCTTGCGGTGCACGCCGAGCAGCACCGTGCATGCCTTGATCTTGTGGGCTGGGCCACCTCTGATGGTGCGGCCCATGTCTTGTCTTGTAGATACCGGGGCCATACCCCCACATCAACCTGCTATCCCTAATAGTGGGGTTTGACCAGATCGATGCATCCATGAAAAAGACAACGAATCAAGCCCACAAAGCACATAGATCTATTCACACTCAACAGAATCATGGACGCACACCGTAGGCATTAACACACAGGCGATCGGCTATTTAGCCGATGCAAGCATAGCAAACAGCTAAGGTCACGCCTAACCAGGAATAGATCTACTAACTAACGGTCCCCGCTCCACGGTGCTAGCAGTGGGGTGTGAGGCAGAATCACACAGGCCGTGATAACAGGCCATGGAACGGTTTTTGTTAGCCGATAGATCTATTCAAGACCCGGCATGCCTTGACCGCACACTATGCATGATCAAGATTAACATAAAACAGCCAATAAAACATAACTCATCATTTAAGCTACAGATTAGATCCGTTTAGATTAATAAACGATGGGTTAAATAGGATATAAAGCCGATCTAGATCAATCCCAATCGGGCAAAGTGATATTGCTACAATTAAATAAATAATGAAAGCAATAAGCAATATCGGTAACTTAATGAATCTACCCGAAGGATGTCACCCTTAGATAGAGCCGATAACTTGACCTTAATCTAGTTCGAGCAGTGGAGGTCGACCGGATCGATGTAGCCGTACTTGAACTAGACAAGAGTCAATAACTAGCTTATACCAGAGTCGCAGTGGAGGTCGACCGAATTGATGCAGCCGTACAAATAGAAGTATAAGCCATTATGGTACTTACAGACAAGCCGGAGGTCGGCCGGACCGATGTAGCCCTGCTCGCTGAAGAACTCGCCGAGATCTACTCTACTCCTATTTCTAAAGGGTGGCCAGAGCTGAAAAAGTAAGTAACTTGTATTTAATTAATTGTGTATCCTTTACAATAGCTGGGGTCCAATATTTATACCCGGAGCCTAAACATGAATCCTATTCGAGTATGACTCATTATAATCTTTGGTATAAAAGAGAACATTCCTAATCTTAAGATAACTTGGACCCCAATCTTTCCCTTTTTGTAGAGTCCAACATGTTTTTCCTAGCGCCGATTGTAGCTATCATAGTTATCTGCTGGCGCTATCTGAAGAGAGTCGATTCTAGTGCTACATTCGAATCAGCTGATATCGACCTTTATGCAATCGATTCCTTGAGGACATGATCTTGGGAGCTTTCAAGTTTCTGCAATCCTTCTTCCAAATTCTGGTGTAAACATGTGCTCTAGCAGCGGCGCGATAGAGTCTCGGAAGACTGACCCCATCGGTAGCTCGATGAAGCCCATGTCCAGACACATCATGGGATGCCCTGAGATCAGGAACACGGCATTGGCCTCCCCCGTGGCCTCCTTGATGTGCTGCGCGACCTTGCTGTCGTGGAGCAGCCCCTAGGCGAGCATCGTCCCGTACAATGGGAGGACGCGCGCCATCAGCGGCGCCACCCTCCTCTCATGATACCCCCTAATGACGCTGGCCCCACGAAGGACGTGGGTCTTCAGGAATGCGATGGCCTCGAGGAGGTCACGCATCCTCTTCTTCTCCTTGATGGGTGGCCCCCATGACCATGACGGTGGTACCTCTTCGATCACACACCCGGAGAAGACTGGCAAGGGAGCGGGGGGGTCGTTCTTCACGTAGAACCAATATGAGTGCCACCCCTTGTTGGATCTAGAGAGCTAGAGGGCATGTACTCGGTCAGCCGCTACCCTCATAGGTGGATGCCCGTGCATTCCATCAGCACTGGGGTCTCCTGGCCTCTCTCCTTCTTCTTTCTGATCAAGGAGATGGAGAAGAAATATCTCCATAGCTCGAAGTGAGGCTCGATCCCTAGGTACCCCTCGCACATTGTGATGAAGGCCGCAATGTGCTGGATCCCATTGGGATTCAACTATTGCAGCTTGATTTGATAGTGGTGCAACAGACCCTGAAAGAATGGGTGGGGAGGAACCATGAGTCCACGCTCGTGGAAGAGCACGAAGGAGAAGATGTAGCCGTCGGGTGGTGCCAGCGCATCCACACGGCCGGGTACAAGCCACTCCATCGCATCTATCCTCCCATGAAGAAGACCATGCTTGACAAGGCCCTCCATGCATGCATGAGTAACATAGGAGTGGTACCATGAATCCATAGAGGATGGAGGTGGCTGTAGAGAAGCAAAGGCAGCAGTGGAGAAGCGGAAGCTACAGATCTAGGGCTCCAGCAACGGATTAGCAAGCACGGCAGATCTGATCGGTAGCGGTGGAGAAACGAAGAAGGTAAGGCTATGGTTTTGGTGTGCAGAAACATGAAGGGGGAGGCCGCTATTTATAGGATGGAGCGGGGCGAGAGGGTGAACGATCCGCCTAGGTTCACGCGCCTGCTGCGCCACGTCACGTCACCTCCCTCCGAAGATCATGCACACGCTATCTCTAGCCACGCCCTCGAAGGACACGCTGGATGATGGTTCACTCGGTCGATGGGCCAAGAACCATCACAGGTAAGGAGGGATACAGAGCTAAAAACGCTCCTACGGCCCATTCAGGACCTAGAGTTTGAAGGCTGACCCGCTGATGGGTTCACAGCCGCTCTAGGGCACCCTTAGAGTGAGGGGTGAAAAGGGATGGGCCCACTAGCGGCCAGTACCCGGGCGCACGAGCGTTGTGGGATTCTCGGCCCATGTTCGAGTCTTGGTCGGTTCCCAGTCCAAGGTTTTTCCTCGAAGAAAGGCAACGAGCCCTTAGGACCGGCCGAACGGACCCAAGAACTATATGGATTGGCCGTCAAGAGTATGGAGTCGGTCACTAGCTGACCCATGCTGGACCCCACAAACGGGAAGCTCGGGCCCCACTCGGACTAGCCCGTTAATAGCTCATCGAGCACCATGTTTCGTCCATCGAGGAAAAACGTGGCATGGCTCAGCCCCTCCGTTTTATCAAAAAAGATGCTAGAGGGATATGATCACAAAGATGAGCCGACCCTCGACTGGACCCCTGCTACGCGTGGGGGCTCAAGGGAAGTTGGACTCGCAAGGAGACCGAATGCGTGGTCACAGTACGACGACGGACCAATCGGAACCTAGGGGACTGGAATCAAGAAAAATCTATCCGACCACCCGAATCCTACTGTTACATGCCCCCAAGAAGACCGATCGTGATAAAAGGGAATCACCGTCCTACCAGGACATGCCATGGGCTACAAAAAGAAGGTCAAGGCCCTCAGAGTCCTCCCATCCGGAAAAGCCTCCAAAGAAGTATTCTACTCCTCCGCAGGCTCGGGGGCTACTGTCGGGTATCGATATTAGGGATACCCAAAGCAAGGAAGTTAGCACCCATGATGACTTCCCCGGATGGATCCAGACATATGAAAAGGTCTCGCCCGACCCCAAGGCTGCGGGCTCCGTCTCGCCCAACCTCGAGGCCATGGGCTCCGTCTCGCCCGACCCCTTGGGTGCGGGCTCTATCTCGCCCGACCCCAAGGATGCGGGTTCTGTCTCGCCTAAGGCCATGGGCTCCGTCTCGCCCGACACCTTGGGTGCGGGCTCCGTCTTGCCCGACCCCAAGGATGCGAGTTCTGTCTTGCCCAAGGCAGCGGTCTCCGTCTCGCCAGACCCCTTGGGTGAGGGCTCCATCTCGCCCAACACCAAGGACGCGGTTTCTGTCTCACCCAAGGCTGCGGGCTCTGTCTTGCCCGACCCCTTGGGTACGGGCTCCGTCTCGCCCGACCCCAAGGATGCGGTTTCCGTCTCGTCCAATGGGGACCCATACCGCCGCCAACCACTCCAGGTCCAAGCGTATGGGCCTGAGTCAAAACTCTGATACCAGGAAAGAGACTGGCACGCCTCGATGTAACCCGTGGCCATGACGGTCCATACCTAGGGATTCACATCAAGAACAATATCAGGCGTGTCGGTGCTGTTCTGCCTAACCCTCGTACGGACGTTGACAGACGTGTCAGTTCACCACGACGTCCGCCGGGACGGAGTGGAACGTCATGACCGGTAGATGACGCCTGTGCATGGCGCCAGTGACGAACAGGGCCGCGACGCGGAGCCGTCCCTGTTGACATCTACAAGATCGACAAGACCCGCATGAAGGAGAAGAAGGACCCGGCGACTCTTGAAGCCTTTTTCTCTCTCTCGTTCTTCTCATTTCCCTCCTCTGTAACCCGCGCTTTCCCTTCGCCTATCAAAGGGGTAGCAGGGCGCCCCATGAAGGAGGACGAAATCAGAACACAAGAGCACGACACGAGCACACGATTGAGCGGCAAGCGAGCTCTCAGCACCCGTTCACTCCTTCCACCAGAGACTTGGGATCCTCTCCCTCTCTTGTATGTTTGTAACCCATACTACAAACCAAGTGTCAATAACACGAGCAGCAGCGAACGGGACATAGGGACGTTTCGCCTGAACCAATATAAATCATTGTATCCTCCGAGCACACCATCCAAACCAGACATATAAATACAAATTTACTCGTCGGTCGTCCGGAAACACCGACACATGAAAAGTGGACGAGGAGAAGTCGTATCTTCGACACTAACCCTTTTAAATAGTTCATTTAGAGAATTGTACGACAGAGTCGGCTTAGAATCAATCCTCTGCAAAATGTCGAGAGCTCCACTAAAAAGGTCACTGTTGCTGTTGTCGTCATGGCTGCTGCCCAAAATCTGATTGGACAGGTAGGAATGTATTTCACGAAAAGTCAAGCTCTGTTCCACGGTCTCTATCGGGAACCAAATACTACATTTTCAAGGCCAAATTCTGTTCCACGGTCTGTGTCTGAATTTCTGAAACCAGCCCCCTGCACTCGCGCACGCTTTCGTTTCTTACGACGCAATTCACCGTCATCGACCCAAACCCAACCATGCATGCAAGCAAGAGGCCACCTAATAGCCGTAGTAGCCCAGCCAGGCCCCACCAGGTCAGTGGCAGTACAAATGGGATCACAAGCAAAGCAATGCAATGCAAGCATGCAGCAGGGGAATCCATCCTAAGGATGGCAACGGGGATTTACCCGTCGGGTATCGCCGGAACGTTCTCTTCCCTGCCACGGGGAATTCATTCCGTCCTCATCCTCATTAACTGTCTTGAGTATAGATTCTTGCTCATCCCCGTACCCATCGGGTATCGGTCGGGTAACAGATACCCGATGGGTACTGCATACCCGATAAACAAGGACACTTGGGGTTGCAGCTTTGCAATCAGAGACGTTTCTTCTTCACCTAGGTATAAGTGTCGGAGTCTCGGAGATGCCGAGCAGAAGGAGCGAGGTTGCGAGGAGGACGAGCAAAGGTGGCAGAGAGACCGAACTGAGGAAGTGAGGGGCACGAGCGCTCGTGAGGCAGACGTGCTTGTGCTGCTGGCGGAGATGGTGAGGAAAAATTAAACTAGAGTTCCTAGAACACACAAACTATATATATGATTGTTCAGATTTGGACCAAAATACCTATGTTGAGCTTCTTTGGGCCTAATACTCGCATGACAGCTCAAATAAGTCGGGTTCCCCAACGGGTAACGGGGACGGGTAAACAGGGAACGTTCCCGTACCCGCTATACCCGTCGGGGATGGATTCTTGCCTATTTAGATGCCCGCGGGTAAAGATATAATCCTATCCCCATCCCCTAATGGATCAAATACCCGTCGGGTATCGGGTATCGGGGCCGTTGCCATCTTTAATCCATCCACGCGTCCGTCCGTCCATGATTTGGGCCATGTTTAGTTCTAAAAACTTTTTCCAAAAAGTACTACAGTAGCTATCATATCGAATCTTGCGATACGTGTATGGAGCATTAAATGTAGACGAAAAAAAACTAATTGCACAGTTTAGTTGAAAATCGCGAGACGAACGTTTTAAGCCTAATTAGTCCATGATTGAATATTAATTGCTAAATAAAAACAAAAGTGTTATTGTAGCCAAAATCCCAAACTTCACCCAACTAAACAAGGCACGGGAGAATGCAAAGGCAACCTGAATCCACAGCTCTTTCAGGGCTGATGTTGCCATGATGATGTGAAAGAATCCTCTCATTTAGAGCAAACTCCAAGGCAGGCAGTCAGCTGGGTACCTGTAGCTGTAGGTAGTAGGATATACTGCCGCACTGTGAAAGGCGGGGAGGAGGACCAAAGTTGAAGCTGCAATCCACCTAGGATTTTGGGCCACGCACAAAGGACCCATCACATTCACATGCCCCATGCCCACATGCACATGCCAAGCACTCCCCCCCCTGCCTATATGTATCACCTCTAGAACCTTCACATCATTCACCCCGTGGTGAATATATTATTTCCTCTTTTTCTTACCATCATCATGAAAATTTAGATTCCAATGCAAACTTGCTGAAGCTGTTGTTACCACTAGTACCAGTGGCGGATCCAACGTGGGGTGGGGGGCTAGGGGGGGCAGCAGCCCCATGTTTGCTGCCCCATGTGAGAGTGATTTTCCTTTATATTTACTATAGCAAAAACGTAATTTCACCATTAATCTTTGATATTTGTTCTAAATCTCTATTGATTAGCCTCCGAGGTGCTCATCTTGGCTCCGCTAATAACTGGTACCATCATCATGAAAATTTAGATTCCAATGCAAACTTGCTGAAGCTGTTGTTACCACTAGTACTGTACTCCTACTAGACGAAGGGGCAAAGAAAATATATAGGACAACTAGCTACAGGGAATTTCCAAGGCAAATGGAACTTACACCGTCCTAAAAATAACTATCATTCTCACTTCACAAGAAATAACTTTAACTAATTTTATATAAAAAGATAATAGTATTTATGATACACAATTAATATCATTAAATAGATCATCGAATTTATTTTTATAATAAATTTATTTAGAGATATAAATATTACACGTATTTTTTATAAATCTAGTCAATCTTGTGGCATAAAAATCCAAAATAATAGCTAATTTGGGACGGGGAGTAGAGTAATACTATCATACATACAGTTTTTTTATAGAAGTTTTACATAAAGGTACTCCATGTAGCATCCATAAAACTGACCAAGTCCAGACTTACTTTATACCAGAAAGGTGAAAAGAAAGGGATAAAATTACAAAAGGGAAAAAAAGAGAGAAATTGAAAGAAGTCTAACCCCCCCCCCCCCCCAACCCAAAAAAAAAGCCTGGTACTTTTGTTCAAACAAAGTTGCCATTTGCTTTGCTCAGGGGCATTTTTGCAAAGACAACCTCCTTCCCTCTAGACCTCCCTCCAAACTACCTTCTTATTCTTTTTTTTTTCGCTCAGGGAGGAGCAGGACCCCCAACCTATTTTTACATGACGGAGCAGGCGTTGGGGTTCTCGTCGCTGAAGATCTGCGGAGCCATGGACTGGTGGTGCGGCGGCGCATACGCCGCGTACGACGGCGGCGGGTAGGCCGGCTGGTAGGCGTACCCCGGAGGCGGCGGCGGCGGGTACTGGTAGGCCGGCTGGTAGTACCCTCCCGGGAACGTGAACCGCGGGTAGTGCATGTACAGGTTGGCGGCTGCGATGGCGGCCGCATCCTTGTCCTTATCGGCCTCGTCCTTCTTCTCGTCGCCGCCGCCGCCCTCCTGCCCCTTCTCGTCGCCGCCGTCCTTCTTCTCTTCCTCCTTGCCGTCCTTCTTCTCCTCGCCTCCGCCTTCTTCCTTCTTCTCCTCCTTGGCCTTGTCGTCGCCGCCGCCGGCACTCTCCGGTGGGGGGACTGTCTCGGACTTGACAATGGCCGCGTGCTTGCCGGTGCGCTTGTACACGTACTCGGCCAGCTTGGACTCTTCGAACACGCCCTTCACTGTCACCTCCGATGCCTTGAGGTCTGCTTCTACAGACTGCACGCCTGCACAACCATCAAGAACATTATTTGTGATTCAGAACATAGTATATAATACAAGGAGCAGTAAATAGTGTTTCGACAAGCTAAACGATCTTGTTAATTTTTGGTCAAACAGGTGGGTGGAGGAGTTATTCATTTCACTCTGAATAGTTGTGTTCCGTATTCATTTCACTCTGAAGAGATGCATGCATGTGTTCCGAATCATTTGGTCAGAAAAAGACTGCATTTGGGCATGCTGAATCATCACACTAAGCTAGCAACTCCATTGCAGCCACCAAGCTTAGTAAACTGCTACTCTAGACAAGACATGATACATGATATGGCCATATGAGTAAACTGCTACTCTAGACTAGCAAGTAATCTAATAATTGAAGGCAGACAAACTGATGATAATGGAGCACCGACCTTTCATCTTGAGGATCCTCTTCCTGATCCCCTGAGCGCACGCCTCGCAGTGCATGTGCACCTTCAGCACCACGGCGAGCACCGGCGGCTTCAAAACCAAGCAAAAACACAAATCCTCACATCAGCCTCTGATCGATGGAAGTAAAACCATCATCATTTAGCATAGAAACAATGCAATGCAAGGGCCAATGCAGATCATCAAGATGTTGATATGAGAAGACATATGTAGTAGTATGTCACTGATTATATTCACCTCCTTCTTCTCTTCCGGCTTTGGCGGCTCGGGCTCCTCCTTCTTCTTCTCCTCTTCCTTCTTCTCCTCCGACGGAGGCGGTATCGGCGACAGGAGCTCCACCTTGCGGCCGGTTTTCTTCTGGACGCGCTCCACCACCTTCATGGGTTCGGCGGCCGCCTTCTTCCCCTTCACCAACACCTTGTGCGCCTTGGAGTCAGCGATCACATCCTCCACTCCTGCAATTTCCATTCCAGTTCAGAATTCAGATGCATGCCGTTGCCATGGAGAAATAACATATATGTGCACGCATCATGCGTTGCTTGGACCATTATTAGTTGAGAATCATTTGGAGGATACTGTCTAGACATGGCTGCTGACTGAGGAATGAATCGACTTCACTTTTTGAGCTCTGAGAATGACACACGCATGCTCAAGGCTGTCATTCTCTTGGAATCTACCTGCCTTTTGCCAAGCTAAAAAGTCACTCGGATCTCTATAGCCAGGGAGTCAGTCGTCGTTCTCCCCTCCACCATTAATCTTATTCAAGTTGATTCGTGTGCAATTGCAACCGTTGAACATGGAAGATCTAATTGATTAGCGAGGTGAATCTGATTAAAGAAAGCGTACCCCACCTACTACCCCGTTAAAAATCCCGCCATGAATCACAGCAATTCTTCCAAGAATAACCTTTGAAGCAAGTATCCCAAATCTGGAAAAATAAAATAAAAAAAGAAGGAAAAAGAGAATATTCTGAAATCTCAATCACATCATGCGTGGTGTTTAATGAAAAAGAAAACTGATGAACACACAGATACGTGCTACCACAATTTTAACGAGAAGAAACTGAGAAATCCAGTCGAGAATCGATCCATTCCAGCACAGTGAAAACAGAACAAAGGATAGAGAAGGTAGCAGAGTTTGGACAGGGCAGCATTACCGTCGAAGCGCTTGAGGATCTTCTTGACCTTGCGTGCGCATCCCTCGCAGTGCATGTAGACCCGCATCTCGACCTCCTCCGGCGGCGGCGGGGGCGCGTCGTCCTTCTTCTCCTCCCCGTCCTTGGGCTTCTCCTCGCCGCCGCCGCCTTCCTTGGGCTTCTCCTCCGCCGCCGCGGCGTCCTTGGGCTTGCCCTCCTTCTTCTCCTCCGCCGCCGCCTCCTTGGGCTTCTCCACCTCCTCCTTCTTGGCGTCCTCCTTCTTCGCCTCCTGCAAGGCAAGCAACAGAAGACCACCACCGTCAGGATGTGACGCCCGGCGGTAGGAGATGAGAAGCGTCGTCGTCGTCGTCGAAAACAACGGGCAACGGCCAAACTCACCTCGCCCATGGCTTCCCTCCCCTGTTGTGCTCTGCTCCCACGCGCGCCTCTGCTGCTGTGGCTGCAAGGTCCTCCTCTCCTCGGTGAGCGAGCGGGTGAGTGGTGGACGGTGGTGGTGGCTGGCTCTGTGCTCGCGTGTCTGTGACGCCGGTGGGGAATGGGGGTGGGGGTGGTGTGTCACCTTATGTAGAGAGAGGCCAGAGGGTGGGCGCCGCCAACCAAGGCCTGCAAGATCCGCCTCCGCCCCCCCGCGCGGAAATGACGATTTCGGCATCTCTCGATCCCTTTCTCTCTCCACCACGTCCCTTGCCTCCCTCTCACTCTATCTCTCTCTTGGAAATTGGAGAGTGGAAGAGGAGCACACTGTTTCGATCTTTTTTTCCCCCTCCTTCTCGGTGCACCGAATAGGTAGCTGTAAAAAATTATTACTAGTCGGAGGGTGAATTTAATTTACTTAATTAATGAAATATAAATATACTTGTGTGTAACGTTCCTTTTATTCCCTGGAGATTTTTTGAACCGATTACTACCGTGCTTTACCAAGCAAGGTTTAGTTTTGTACTAGGCCCAGTTTAGTTGTCGAAAATTTTGGCAATACGACACTGTAGCATTTTCGTTGTTATTTGGCAATTAGTGTCTAATCATAGTCTAATTAGGCTTAAAAGATTCGTCTCGTGGATTTCGTCTAAACTGTGTAATTAGTTTTATTTTTTATTTATATTTAATGCTTCATGCATACGTCAAAGAATTGATGTGACGGGGAATCTTGAAAAATTTGATGTTTTGGAGGGAACTAACCAGGCCCGAGTCCTGAGAGGATCAAAATAACATTTTTTTTTACCTTCATCAATTTGCACACTACTACCCAGCCCTGGGGTGCATGTGCGTGCGTGCATCCGTTGGGCGACACAAAACTACAAATAAATAAATAAGAAAGGTTTTCTCGATCCAGGGGCTTCATCTTCAAGATGCTTTGCGGTTATGCAACGCCGTGCCGTGCTCCCTCTCCCTCCTGTGTCCGGCCACCGTCTTCTAAAACTTCCTTTGTATGTATCTCTTCCTCCTTTTCCCTGAGAGGCTTGATGCATGGAGGTTTCTTACCACGTAACTATCTCTATCTGTATTTCTCAAAGTGCCTTTGCATTGGAGTACACATGTTCCTCCTTTTCCCTCACTGGCTTTGCTGACGCACCAAGGTTTCTTGCCACGTAGTATTTGTACGTATTTCTCAATGTGCCTTTCTGTGTTTCCTTTTCTCTGAGAGGCTTGGATTGATGCATGAAGTTTTCTTGCCACTTAAGTACTACTTACTGGAACTATTAATTAAAAGCTTCAGTTTCTGTCTTTTTTTTGTTCTAGTGCTCCGCCAGCTTATGCATGACTCAACACAGCGGCGGACTCAAAAAATATTTTATGGGGGTTGAACAACACTATTGTTCGATCTTAAGTCTCAGCCCCCTACACTATAGAACTTAGCCTAAAAATTCATAGGACTTCACAAGGTTCCATGCTCCAATCTAAGTAGGGGGGGCTTGAGCCCCCCGACCCACCGCTGTGTCCGCCCCTGACTCAACACACATATCCCCAACCAGCTGTTCTGCCATGCATGCGTGCATCATGCAGCCAAGAAAGAGAGAGAGATATAGATAGCACACTTTCTGGTATGCAGATACAGAGATGCAGATGCAGTGCAGCCCTGGTACGGTGTGGCAAATAATGTAAGCCTCTGGACACTGTTGTTCGGCCACTACCTTCCTTGTGCTTCTCTATGTATCTTCTTTGCAAGATATACATGTACCATATGTCACGGTATATGATCCATCATGTGAGAGTGATCACGTAATGTAATGCGTCTAGGTATACGTTCATATCCAGCCATACACTTGTCTCCTGCTTTGAGCTTGCAGTTTCCTCCTTAATTTAGTTTTCCCTTAATGTACGGCCCTCTTTTTTTTTGTCTGTGTTAGCGTGCATTGGCAACAAGAAAGATGACGGAGTCTTGAAAGCAAATGAGAAAACGGCATATTAAAAGAGAGAAACCATTAGTGTGCATTTTAGCCCTACCACTATATATCATCCAGGCGTTGAGAGGCTCTTCGAGATGAGAATTAAATTAAATTAATTAATCAACGGTAGTAGAGAAAAGACTTTTGGTTCAGCATATTAGTCTCGGCTAGAATTAGGCCCGAGACTAATGTGAGCATTAGTCTCGGGTCCAAGTTTTTTGGGTGTCAAAGGACCTTTAGTCCGGATTGGTAACATCAATCCGGACTAAAGGGTCTACATTAGTCTACTAAAGAGCATAGACCCTTTAGTTCTGATTGATAGCACCAACCTGGACTAATGTAGACCCTTTAGTCCCAGTTGATATTATCAACCCGGACTAAAGATCATTTTAGCATCGGTTAATGTTACCAACCCGGATTAAAAGTCCTTCGACGGGTTAGTTCAAAAGAAAAGCATTCCACCCAAAGTCACGGGTGTTGTGTAGGTGGGGTGTAAAGGTACACGCAAGGCAATGTATGAGGTCTTGGGTTTGAATCACACGCGAGGCACAGATGTGGGAGACATTATTTATTTTATCCTCGGAGGACCTTTAGTCCAGGTTCAAAGCAATCGGGACTAAAGAGTCATGCACTTTGGTTCCGAATTCGTAGTCCCGGCTGTGACTAAAGCCTGTTTCCAACCGGGACTAAAGTCCATCTGTCTACTGGTGCAAGGAAAAGCAGGTGAGCTTGATCCTCTTCTAGATGTCACTAACTAATTATATATAGTGGTTGCATGTTTATATATAGATCCAGCATTCTATTTTCCTTTAATATTGCTTGCTTGCAAGAGACCCAAAGGCGCGCTAAAAGTTTCAGGTTTATTGTTGTTTGACCGATCGATCGTGTGGAACGGCAACGTGATTTCTATCGTATTACGAGTAAAGTTTAATTATATATCGTGTAGCCGTACTAGTCAAGTTAACAATGCATGCATGTATCGCCTTTTATCTGACACCATCTAGTAAATATTTCATTGAGCGGTGGCGGCTCATGGGAGGCATGGAAAGCTAGCCAGTGGCGAAATCATATGGCTAAGTTTGGAATATGGGATTTTTTTATTTATATGCTTTTCTATATTTAAGATCCCCTTTGGAACATAGGAAATTTTTCTGTTTCCTATGTTTTTCATAAAATTCGTCTACCGGATTTTATTAATTTGCAAATTCTTCCTTAGCTAGTTAAAAAAATGAAATTGGCAGTTTCACAGGCCTTAAAACTTTTGACCAAGATCGGCGCGAAAAAAAAGAAAAAGGTTTCCATTCTACGGATAGGGACTCTATTTTTCTATTTTAGGTATTATCTGATTTGCAAATATCCATTTCTAAATCAATGGAATGTGAGGATTAGAGATAAATTCATATATTCTGTCTACTCTACTTTCGAATTGATTGAAAAAATAATGAGGTAAAACACTGTAGCAATGATATGACTAGCGAGGTCGGTATCTTTAGCAATGTTTGAATCAGATTGGAGGTACGGTTATGGGGACGGCTTAAATAAAAGAATCATTTGTTTATGAAAATCCTACACAAATTATGTGAAATTCTGGTGTTCCAAAGGAGTCCTAATTGATTGCTACCTACATATGGTTTTTTTTTTGTAAAATTTCCGTATTTCAAATGGGCTCTACAAGTTGCATCGATCGCAACAAGGTGGACAAAAAAAGAAGGCGAATTAGGTGGAATGTAAACAGCAATAAGTTTTGTCTTTTGGCTTCATCTCTCAAAAAACACATTTTTGCCTCAAAGTAAAGCCTAACTTATATCCATCAGCTATTAGTTAGCTAGTCAACAACTCATAGATAATATTAGCAGATTTGGCCCAACTAGTGAGATAGCTAGTTAAATATCTAGATAACAATTAGCTAGACTATTATTAGGTGAACCCATTTAGATAAAAAAAAACAGTTATTAGCAGCTAACTATTACCTCTACGAATCAAAATAGGACCTAAGTTTCATCAGCCGAATACTATCATGTTAAAAAACTAGCTAATAATATTAGCTGCTATTAGTTAGACTATTAGTTGTCCCATTTAGATAAAAAAAAGTAATTATTAGCAGCTAAATATTTGACAGCATCTAGTAAATATTTCAGTGAGCGGTGGTGGCTCAAGGGAGGCATGGATTGGAAAGCTAGCCAGTGGCGAGATGCTAAGTTTGGAATACGAGATTTTTTTTATTCCTACTATGCTTTTTTATATTTAATTGATTACTATCTATATGTGTTTTTTTTTGTAAAATTTCCACATTTCAAATGGGCTCTACAAGTTGCATCGATTGCAACAAGGTGGAGGAAAAATAATAAGGCAAAATAGGTGGAATGTAAACAGCGAGAAAATTTGTCTTTTGTCTTGATCTTTCAAAAAAAGGCATTTTGTCTTAAAGTAAAGCCCAATTTATATCCACAAGCTATTAGTTAGATAGTCAATAGCTCATAGATAATATTAGCAGGTTTGGCCCAACTAGTGAGATAGCTAGTTAAATATCCAGCTAACAATTAGCTAGATTATTATTAGCCGGATCCGTTTAGATAAAAAAAAGACCTAACCTTCATGAGACGAATACTATCATGTAAAAAAACTAATTAATAGCTCATAGCTAATAATATTAGCTGCTATTAACTAGACTATTAGCTGTCCGATTTAGATTAAAAAGCTTATTATTAGCAGCTAATTATTAGCGAGACTATGAGATCAAAATAGGACCTAAGCCTCATCAGCCTAATACTACATGTAAGGAGTAGTACCACGGCGGTAGTAATCTTTTTTTTTTAGATTCGGCAGTAGTAATCATGTACGGGAGCTCAAGTTATACCTTTTCTTCCAAAGACCGGTACGGGACACGTAGGGATGAAAACGGTACATATATTTTCCGATCGTATTCGAAACCGAATCTGTTTAAAGGGGTTGAGATCTGTTCGTATCCGAGTTCGGATATCCAACATCCGATATCGTATCCATATCCGAATACTCAAATCGCATATTTATGATGTCGATATCCAATCGTATCCTATCCGACATACTTGACACTATCCATATTCGAATCTGAATGCGGACAGAAATATGAAAACAAATATAATATCGGTGATATCCGTTCGTATGGGATCTAGGTACATGGTACCATGCGTACATGGTATAAATGCAGGAAATCGTGCGGCAGATTCGGCACAGAGCTTGCTGCTTCCGCGGATGTGGTTAATTTCACAGAGGCAAAGGTGTCCTTTAACAGCTGCACAGTGCACACATCTTCATCACAATCAAAAACTGACAAGCACTATGTGCTTCAATGCTTTCGCAGGTGCAGCTGCAGGGTGCAGGCCTCTTGTTTTTCCGAGCGTCCAATGCCTCTCTCTCTATCTCTCACATTCCTTCTATTTTCTCAAGTGAAGGCGAGATGAAAGTGGTTCTGTTTGGAGCAGTGCATTATTCACAGAAAAAAAAAACTCGAGCCTATGTAGGTATTGATGAAAAGATAAAAGATTGTCTTCCACAAAGTTACCTAATATACCACTGATGTTGCTTTTTTATTTCAATCTACAATATTTTTTTTAGAATTACACACTACAACGTAGACGTTCATAACACGCACGCACACTCACCCTTACGAACACACGTATGCAAACCCTACCTCTATGAGCATCTCTGAAGGACTGAGCCGTCAGATCTTAAATTCACGAATCCGATAGATCTTGAAATTCACGAAGTCACCACAAGCGCCCTGCTGTCGACGTGGACGTTGCCTACCACTGAAAGCATCGTGTCGTTAAATCCTGAAATAAATCAAGGAAAATGCGAGCACTCGTGCTTAAGTTGAGGACTTGAACCCAGGTGGGCAGGTTCCACCACAATGAACCCAACCAACTGATATCTGTTAGCAGTCTACAGTATTTTCATAGTAATCAAACTGCAGCTGCAGCCGCTGCGGCTGCGGCTTTCAGCCTGTTCGTTTCGGATTATTTACTGTTGGCTGATTTGACTGGTTTGATGTAAGAGAAAAATACTATTCTAGCTTATAATCCACGATCATATGAGCCCAGCCAAACAAGCTGTTTAATCTCAAGCGAAATGGTTGATCGGTTCAGTGGTTATAACTAACTAGTGCAAGTATATAATTTCCTGATGAAAAGGCAGGCATGCACTTCTGCTGAAGATAAGTACTCCCGTAACTCTAAGAGCCCGTTTGGAGGGGCTTCTTCCGGCTCCGGCTCCAGCACTGTAGCACTAATGTGGCGGAGCCGGGAGAAGCTCCAAATGTGCTGCTCCTCCAGCTCTTCTTCTTTCTAGTTCATTTTTGGAGGAGCTGGAGCCGTTTTTTGTCATGCTACAGTAAAAAAACACAGTGTTGCACAGTGTCTTAGGAGTAGGAGGTGGAGCACCAAGAGCCGCACCAAACAGGCTCTAAATGTAAGTTGTTTCGAACAGATAGATGAACTTCAATGTGATGCTTTGACTTGCAGCTTTTGGAAGGAAAAAAACGTTCTCTTGCTTCATCCTTTCATTCATATATTGAATAGCTGACTCAAGAGTAAGTTTGGAGCATCAATCTTGTGAACCCAACTGACAACGCAGCGCCAAGCAGATGCTGCTGCTGAGCCCTCTCGTCCTGTTCCAGTGCTATTGACAGTGAAATCAAAGCACTTCACAGTCACAGTGCGCACTGCTGTCCTGTGCCTGTGTTGCACTGCAAGTCCTGTGACCGTAGCTTTCCGTCCATCGTCAGAGGAATCTCCGGCCTGATAGGCCCAGGACTCACTCGGAGGCCCAGTACTACTTGCCTGCTTGATGGAGCCCATAGACAGTTTTGCCCCACAGGCACTGGACTCATCCAACGATTTTTCAACAATACCACAGCAACCATAAATTTGGGGTACTTGTGGTTGTGGTAAACAAGAGGAGAAAATTCTCTATCTGACCGTGTTGAAACCAGGCCTTTTCTCATTCGCCCTGGTGGATTTTTCACATGATTTGAGGTCATCATAATTGAACAAAATATCCCATACATTATTTTAGACATGGAAGCATTAGTTTGTCTATATTTCTGCACATCAAACAATTAAACAGTAAGATGCGTATATGCATCACAATTGGATTACCTTCACAAATTGCATATAAAATCCACAAATGCGTAGCAAAGTTTCATTAGTGTATAAATTAGCTAGGTTCGGTTCACACATATAAATATGGTGCACATATAAGTTGAAACAAACATGGATTCGTATAAGCCAAGCTGATTCCATATACTACATTACATTGGATTGAATGAAAACAAGCATATGAGAAATTAGAGGCTGAGCCTTCTTTTGCTTCTTGTACTCATTGCAGGATTAGCATGCTATCCTCTCCTACTTCTTGTGCCCATTGAGAGACTGTTAATTGGCACCTTGGAATCTTTAAGGCCTCTTTACCAAGACCTTCGTCTTCCTTGTGGGTTGGACCTTTTTAGCCTTAGCCTTACCAGGTTGATTTATTGTGTGAAGGACATTCAATGGAAAGTTCCTTCAGATGATTTTAGCCACTTCTTGACCTACAAATGTGAATATATAACAAAATAAAATTAGGAATAATGGAAAATTTGAAATTAGAAAAAGTACCTTTTGATGCTCCAAAGTTAGAGTTAACATGTTTTCCCCTTTTCTTACTTGAAATCTCCAAAGTTTGATTGTGGTGATAGGGAAGTAATGAATTTAGATTCCAAGCCAAGCTGCCATTCGTGGTAGCACAAATTCAAAATTTAACAGCTAGTAGCAAAGGTTCCTCTCACCATATCCCCTCCGTCCTATAATACTTGGATTTTTTTAGCTTTCTACACCTAGGTCACTTCCAATCCAGTTGTGGTTTCTATGTTCATTAATTAGAGTACCAACTAAACAAAAAGATAATGTAGCACTGTAATTAAAGAGGAGAGAGGAGAAAATTGTTTCTTAAATAAGAAATCATGTCTATATAGGAATCATGACATAAAGAGATGTGATTGGTAGATAACAAAGAGAGAAAATATATGGTTGGAGAAAAAAATATTTTGCAGTTACTATCCATTAAGAACATAATTTTATATGTAGTATCTATATAAATTAATAGACATAGAAACTACATGTGATTTCTAGCATTGAGACTGTTCTTATTCCAAATTAGTTGTCATTCTCTAGGGATGGAAACGGATTAGATTCGCATGGAATCAAATCCGGATATCACATTTTACCATATTTTAATTGAAATTCGAATATGGATAGAAATATTTTTGAATACAAAACAAAAAGGATGGCTGAGATTCAGATATTTACTCAACTCAACTCAAAGTACATTTCTACTAAGTTCATCGATAACCAAAGTGATATAAAATCAAAGTACATTTCTAATAATCTCTGATATAGAAGTGAACTAAATTATAATAATGGATAATATATAATAAAATAATAGGTCAAGTGAAGAAATTCAAATAAGAATGGTAGGCAACAAGTAGCCATTTTGCTTTATCAATGTTTTTTTTAATTACAAAAATGTTGCACAAGTATGCGGGTATATAACATAGAGAATGATAGCTCATTAAAAATAATATATTTATCAAGAAATATTTAATAATTAAATATGTCAATTAATCAATCATTATTTATATAATATTTATCAGGAAATTATAAATTATATAAATGATTTAAATTAGTAAATAAATTAATTAAAGTATTAAAATAATTTACAACAACAAATATATTAGGTTTAAACGATATTAGAAAAATATTAAAATTAATTTAATCTTTATGTATAATTAATTATATTAAATTAATATTAAAAGTTATTTATAGATATAATATTAAATAGTTTTAGTGCATCATTAGTAATATTAAAATTAAGTAATTAGTCACTAGTCATAGAGAGAAAAATTTTAAATAGATTAATTATACCTCATTCTTCATAGATACAGAAAAGTGTCGAATATTCTATTTTTTTGTCCAATACATATATGAAATCAGATAGAGAAAATAACAAAAAACAAATATGAATACATCTATTTAGTGTGCACACTAATACGATATAGATATCCATATTATAAAGTTTTAACGGATAGGAATATCAAATATAACTGATATCCATTTCCATTTTCATCCCTATTATTTTTACTTTCTGATGCACATTTCTCTTTCGGTAATGCTCCTAATAGGGTGATTATCCGTCCGGATGAACCCTGCTCGCGTCGCCCGCTCGCTGAATGGATCCCGCCCCTGCTCGCTGGACAGACCCCACCCTCGCCCGCTCTGCCCCTGCTCGCATGGCTATCGCTTGCGCGCGCGCCCCCCCTACCCAGACTCGTGTCTCCCGTTGTGGCCGCGCTCCATCCGCCTGCCGTGACCCTTGCCGAGGTCTGTGGCACCGACGATCTCCACACCGCCAACCTCCGCGCCAATCCATAGCATCGAGCTCCAATCAAATGTCGAGCTCCTCGTCGACGAGCCTCTATTTTCGTCCAAGCAACAAGTAGATGTTGCGCTTGAAAGCGCATGTTGCAAGCGTCTATTTCAAGTGTTTCAGAGATATGTTGCATGTGTTTCTCATATGGGTGTTGCAAAAGTAGATCGAGATGTTACATATGTTTCAATGGTTGTACACGTATGTTGCAAGCTTTTTTCTCAATGTTTCATCTATTTTTTCACACGTATGTTGCAAGTGTGTTTATCTCGTGTTTATCCGGATGTTGCATATGTTCACACATATGTTTGAAAGTGTTTTTGTCTAGATGTTGTGTATGTTTTTGCAATGTTTTCAAATGTTTTTCAGGTGTTTTTGCAAGTGTTTCAGATGCATGTTTCAAGTGTTTCATCTGCCTTCGAACGTTTGTTACAAGTGTTGCATCTGAATGTTTTAAAAGTAGATCGGGTGTTACATCTCCCTCCTCGCTTTCTACTGGCTTCGCCTTGGTGTCTCCTCCTCCTCTCGACGTCAACCGGGCATCCGCCGCCTCCTCCCTCTCTTCTCGATGCTAGTGGCGTTTGGGGCGACACGAGCCCACGTGAACTCGTGAAACGACACGAAAAAATTACTACATGTAGGGGCATCCAGACGTCCGAGCGCTAACAAGCCCGTTTCTCTTTGCTCAATATATTTTATCTCTATCTCTCCTTATTTCCTGTGCACTACCACCCTCTTACTCCTTGAATCCTATGCTTAGAGTAAAACATCGCCTATTATAGGACAGAGGGAATACCTTTCAAGAGACTGATACTAAGTTACCACGTTCAGGACCCCTTTAGAACAAAGGATTTACAAAATATGGGAATAGAAAAAATGTAGGAATGAAATGTCCTAACACTTCAAATCCTATAGGGTTTTAGATGTCTTTGGAAGCAATAGGAAAAGCACAGGAAATGAAACAATGAGGATGGAGCTCATGTTTAGTTTCCTCCAAAATTCCTTCACAACAGTCCAATCCATAGGAATTTCAAAGGAATTATTGGGAAAGATTATTTTGTTCCAAAGGGCCTCGTAGGATTTTTTTTCCTATAGAATTTAGATCCTTTAAAATTCCTATATTTTTCCTCCATTCCAAAGCAACAAGCAAGATGAATGACATACTGTTCATGCTTTTTATACTTCGCAATTCATCGCAGCAAAATTCCGGCAGTCGGTGTTTCAGGCTTTCAGCCATGCAGGCTTTTCAGCATACAGGAACACAAAACCGACGCTGCGAGATGGAGTTTTTCCAAACTTACAACGGTTTCTTTCATGCGGTACTGTAGAGTCCGAAACGATTATTTCACCAAATGGCTGCACAGGTATAACTTAAGGCCTGCTCTCTCTATAGAGGTATATCAAAATCAATCAAAAGGTCCCCAATTCCAAGAATCTACAGGGGTCTCGTTTCTTTCAGAACGTGTAGTTGATAGGGTCGCGCTGCAGTGCCTTCTGCACCAGCTCCGTCTGCTCCTGCACGTGCAACGAGTAGAAGCCCGTCGCGGTAGCAGCCGACGGGGCCCTGCCGACGTACTTGATGTCCTCGATGCCACCCCGGCCCAGAGCCTTCATCGCCGTCAGCAGCCGCGGGTTGATGTAGCTGTACGCTCCCATGTTCATCGGCTCCTCCTGGCACCACACGATCTCAGCATCTGCACAACATAAACGCGTGTATCAGCTTGTTTGTTGTTTACTAGGACTCATCCATTAGAATGTATATATGTCAACTATCCTTCCAGCTGCCAAAACATATTATAGTATACAGTTGACAAATTAGAAATCATGCAGCAGAGTAAAAACGAGCAACCAAACTTTTCTAAACACATACTTGGATATCTCTTCAACTCGCGCTGAATGAGGTCATAGGGGAACGGGCAGAGCTGCTCAACTCTACATAAAGCAACATCAGTGCGCTCTGTCTTCCTTCTTTCTTCATCCAGTTCATAATACACCTGAAATCATAGTTAAAAAAAGGGTCAAATAATGGCTTGCCAATTTGCCAAAGAGGAACCTAACGATCTTCAAAATACAACTTCCAAGAGTGACACAACCTACCTTTCCAGAGCAAAGAACTAGACGGTTGATTCCCTCCTCGAGGTCCTTGTGATTATTCTGGTCCTTAATGAGCCGCTTGAAGCGTGTCCCTTGCTTGTCAAATCCAGGGTGGCCCGCAAGATCATCAAATTCAGATAGGTTCGACTTGCAGTCCTTGTGGCGAAGGAGGTTCTTTGGGGACATCACAATCAAAGGCTTCCTGAAGTCCCGGTGTATCTAAAAATAAAGGAAAGCCATTTCAGTGCACCACATCAGATGGTTTTACAGGAGGAAGGGGAAATTTTGCAAAGATTTTCACCTGGCGACGCAGAACATGGAAATAATTTGCAGGAGTCGTTACATTAACGACCTGCCAATTGCACTCCTGGATTTGCTTCCGCAGTGTTGGATCCATCTCGGGTATAACATAAGGGTTGTCATCACTCATCTGCAATACAGTTATTGATGTTTAATATAAAAGGATGTAGGTAACCAAAAACTATCAGCATCTAAACGACGTAGAACCAAGAATATATTTCCATATACTAAAACTGAACATATTTCTCTGACATTTAGAGTCATTACACGTATAACAGATAGACTGCATAATATAGAAGTAATAACTGGCTAACTGCAGATCCATCAATATACAAAGTGCAAGTGTTGATTTGATTGCATTCTCTATTCAAAACTCTAAAATCATGTAAAGTTAATGTTGTGACCAGTGAGCTACCATGGACAATTTTGATGCATTTCCATTGCATGTAGGTATTTGGCTGCCAAGTTATCAGTCATGACAAAGGGAAAATATTAAACATTGTAAGCAACAAAGTCAATTTTCTGGTAATGACAATGCTCATCATTGGCAAATGGCATAAACAATTCCAAAGGAAAAAAAAGAGACTGAAGGGTTGTGGTAGAGCTAATTTACAGTAAATCTTGCAACTGTTCCTTTTAAGTGTATGGATAATACTTCAAACACGAGTTATTAATGTGCCTGCATCTTTGCAATTGAAAATACAAAATAGTACCTGAAGAAAGCGCTCCAATCTTGCACTAGAATGTTCAGGCCCCTGACCATCATATCCATGAGGAAGGCATACGACAAGGCCAGTCTGGCGGAGCCATTTTGACTCCCCACTACTCAGGAACTGATCAAATATCACTTGAGCTCCATTTGCAAAATCACCAAACTGAGCTTCCCATATGACCAATGAGTTCGGGTTCTCCATGGAGTAACCCAATTCAAAGCCTAAAACAGCAAATTCTGACAGGGAACTGTCAAAATAATTGCATACATCAGATCAGGCCAAAAAAAAAAAGCCAGTCGACTATAAAAAGGGGAAATAATCAGGTATGAAAAGATGGCATCTCCGTATGTTTATATTACAATATATAGCAGCCCTTAACCTCAAGGTTATGATTCCCTAAAGAACAACCCCAAAACTTGTTTTCATCTGAAATGAAAATTACTAACTTGGCCAGTTGAGGGTGCAAAATGTTCAGTTTTTTTTCCTTGAACTACCGAGAGAGCTATGTTCATTTCACTAAGAGAAAGATACAACGAGCGTTGTTAAAATAACGAGTGTTGTTAAAATAACCAGACTCGAGACATCCCACATACTCAGCCATATATTTTTTTATATTTTGCATCTGAAAATTCATACAGCGAAAGATGACATACAAGCATGTGGAAATCAGCCATAAAATCCAACAGCCGTTGAAACTTTTTATCATTCAGTCCTGTATCTAGGTTCTTTTAAGATAATTACTAATCAATCTCAGTACTCGTTATGATTTTATAACAATTTGTTCCTTATCTAGATCATCTCAGTGGTCAGTGCCTACAATGCATGGAAACAGGAATTAGTCAGGAATTCTATTCCTTGCCTGTGTTTCTGTTTTTCTGCTGCACCTTACATGTGCTTCTCAATTCAGCAATCAAAATATTGTAGCATTATATCAGAAGTTCAAATAATTAATGATACCAATATACCACAATACCCACACAGAAATCAACTAGTGCAGTTGACAAGTACTGGTTCTATTTTGGATCTATCTGGTTATTGTAATAACATTTCGTGTTTCCTATAGAAGGTGAACTTAAGCTGCTAACCCATGCACATCCCTATCTGGAACAAGTTTAGTATATTTTATTTCATACCTGTTGCTCACAGTAAAAAGCTCCTCATCTTGATTCATAACAAGATGATCCAGCGGGCAGTACTGCTCTCCAGTTTCTTGGTCATGGATGACAGAATGACGGTGGCTGAATGTACCCCTCTCAACATCCTGACCACTTAACCTGACATGGTTCCCCTCAATTATAAGAGTAGCAAAAGCAAGTGCTTCACCAACTGCCCAATCAATGCCTTCTCCAGTCTCAATCATCTGACGCCGCAGATCAAAAATCCTCTTCACAGCCCTGTGAGGCTTGAAATTTTCTGGCAGAGTAGTCATGGCTTCTCCAACACGTTTTAGAATCTCTGGCTTGACACTGCATGGTTGAAAATGCATTCAAGGAAGCACAATTGTTTTTTGTCAGTTCAAGATCACTTAAAATGTGAAGAAACACAGAAACAGTCAAACTAGGCGGGAAGATCTATTTACCCGGTGTTTCGGATACGCGAAATCTGCTCTGGTGACTTGAACCCAGTCCAGTAAGCTGAAAGCCAGTCCCTCTTGTTGGGAACATAGTCTTTGCTATTCTGGAATTCCTCATTAAGTATAGTGCTGACCTTCTTGTTTAACTTATCAATATCTTCCTTTGAGATCTTCCCAGACTCCAGCAACTTTCTTTGATAAATCTCAAGCGCACTTGGATGGTTCCTAATCACCTGACGCAAACAGAAAACACTTTCCAAATGTGAATGGGCACAATCACACATTTGACTGTGACAAATAATACCGAAACTACACCAAATTTGATTATTCAGAATCAATGTTGGTTTCAGACTTTTAAGAATTCTTCTGATTATGATACCAAAAGATACATAATAGACTCATGTTTTTTCTGTCTGTCCTTCAGCATTTAACTAGATGTTGTACTGAAGATATCACTACTCAAATGGTACAGCAAGAATCAGGATAGAAATAACTATGTGAAGACAAGGGCGTACCCAGTGCAGAGAGCACCCGCTCTGTGCGGGGTCTGGGGAAGGGTGTCAGTGGCAAGCCTTACCCTCGCATGTGCAATGCGAGGAGACCGCGACTCGAACCCAGGACCTTCCGGTCACAGGCGGTAAGACTCTACCGCTTGCACCAGGCCCGCCCTTCTTAACAAAACTATGTGAAGACAAAAGTATGCAAATTTGTGCCAAATCTTAACAAAATGAAACGAAGAAGAGTGTGTACCTTGTACATCTTAGGTTGGGTGAAGGACGGCTCGTCAATTTCATTATGGCCAAATCGCCGGTAGCATACAATGTCCACCACTACATCTGAATGAAATATCTGTCGCCATTCTGCAGCGAGCTCACAGACATGAACAACGGCCTCCAAATCATCACCATTAACATGGAAAATCGGAGCATCCAATGCTTTTGCTACGTCTGTGCAATACTGCGAGGATCTCCCTGACTTTGGATCAGTAGTGAAAGCAACCTGATTATTGACCACGATATGTATTGTCCCACCAGTGGTGTAGTTTTCAAGGGCGCTGAGATGCAGCGTCTCATACACAACTCCCTGCCCTGAGAAACTACCATCACCATGCAGCAACACTCCCAAATTCTTGGTCCTGTCGCGGTCATTAGAATAGTACTGCTTCGCTCTCGTCTTCCCAGCAACAACAGGATCAACTGCTTCCAAATGACTCGGGTTTGCAACCAGTGACAGATGGATATGTTTCCCACCCCTGGTAGGCCTATCATATGAAGTTCCAAGATGGTACTTGACATCACCAGTCCCTGTATATAACCCCTCCCCTTCATTGACAGGCTTGGTACCACCACTAAACTCACTGAATATCTGTCGCAAGGGCTTCCTCACAACATTTCCCAAGACATTTAGCCTGCCTCTGTGAGGCATCCCAATGACAATAGTCTCTACACCAAGATCAGCTGCCCTGTCAAACATCTCCTTCATGCCAGGGATCAGAGTCTCAGCACCTTCAAGACCGAACCGTTTTGCAGTCGTCCACTTGGTTGCCAAGAAATTCTCAAACTGTGTGCTCCAGATAAGCCTATCCAGCATGACCTGACGACGCTCATAAGAGTACTCCCTTGGGTTAACTGTCTCGATCCTATCCCTGAGCCAGTCGCACTTCTCCCTGTCAGGTATATGCATGTACTCATACCCAATGGTGCCGCAGTAGGCTTGCTCGAGCCGCCCCAGCACGGAACGCAGCGTCTGCACTGGCCGGTTCTCCTCAAGGAATCCAGCCATCCTCCACACCCCAAGGAAGAACTCGCGGTCTAAGTCCGCCTCAGAGAACCCATAGAACGCAGGGTCCAGCACGTCCGGGACAGGGCGCTCCTCCACCCCGAGCGGATCAAGCTTGGCCTTGAGGTGGCCGCTCACCTGGTACGCCCTGACGAGCAGCAGCAGCCTCATGCTCTCCTGGATGGTCTGGCCGGAGAGGCCGGGCGAGGTGGCAGCAGCCTGGCCAACGAAGTTGCGGAAGAAGTTGTCCCAGGACTCGTCGACGGAGTTGGGGTCAGCCTCCCAGGCCCGCTGCAACTCCTCGAGGTAGACGCTGCTGGTCCCGTCGAGGAAGCTGTCAGTGAGGCGCGAGAGCGGCACCGCGCGGGGCTCGGGCGCGGCGAACCGGCGCGGGCGGGTGGAGTGGAAGTAGCGCGCCGGTGCGGCGCCCGCGCCGGTTCCACCGCCGCCGGCGAAGGGGCTCGCCGCGGCGCGCGAGAGGTTCCGCCGCAGCGCCACACGGGCCAGGCCGGCCGCCGCCCGGAACAGCCCCATTTTCAGATCGAGGTCGCTTCACCAAAAAATCAACCGCTAAGGTACGTGTCTGACTGGTGGATTGCGGGAATCTAGCCTCCCATCAGCCAACCAGGCACGCGATCGATCGCATGCCCCCCCTGCACGAGAACCGGATATTGATTTAAGGTCTCCATAGAGAGCAGCAGGAACAACAACAGATTAGGCACCGAAATTCCAGGGCAAGGGAACTGAATTTTGCATGTGTCGCGGCTGGGCTTCCCAAATCAAACTAAATCTCGATCAATTACGCACCGCACAGATCAATAAATCACAGATTCACAGCAAAACTGGCCTCGCAGTCCCCATCCGAGATCGGTCACTCCGTACAGAGCACTGAGACCCGCGATCTCTCCTCATAACCCTAGGGACTAACAAGTAACAACAAGCACTAAGCAGATTCCGCAGCAAACAACCGATCGGGTCAAACTAGAGAAAACCGCGTGACGGAATCCGGCAAGGAGGGAACAACGAGCGGGCGAGCCTTACCTGGGCCTGTGGTCGGCTGGGGCGGGGAAGGGTCTCGCGCCGCGCCGCCGCGCTCCGGTGCTTCGGGAAAGGAGAATGGGGACGGGTACGCTTCGAGGGCCGTCTCCCGGTCTCCCCCGTGATGGTGTTGATGATGATAGAGGGCGAAGGTGCGGCGTTGGCCCGCCTGGGTCCCTTCTCTTCTCTCCCCGGTGCCGTGCCGATGCCGATAGATTCGGAGAGATGGGATGGGATGGGATGGGATGGGGTGAGAGGTAAAAGTAAGCCTGGCGGGTTCCCCAATTTTTTCGGGTTGGGTAATTCGGGTAATTCAAAATTTGGGTAATGAAAATTGTTATCCGATATTATCCTCGAAAAAACATTACCCGCAAATTCGGGTACCCGATAATTTGGGTTCGGGTTCGGGTATTACCCGATATACCCAAATTTACAGAAAACAACAAACTACACTAAATTTCAGTAGCGATCTATACATAATTTCAGCAGCAATTTGTATAGAATTTCAATAACAATTTGTAGTGAATAATATATTACAGTCACTCATTCAAATAGAGAGAATTATATTCTAATAAAGTGATAAGTTAAATGGTTCAGCTAACAACACATGATAAATACAAAGACAAAAACAAATCTTTGGGTAGTTCGGGTAGTTTAGGTACCGGGGGATATTACCCGAATTACCCAAACTAATTTCGGGTAATCAAAATCGCTATCCGAATTTGGTATCGGGTACCTCGGGTTCGGGTAATTCGGGTCCGAGTTCGGGTAATTCGGGTATGGGTAATGGGTATCGGGTATTTTGCCCAGGCTTAGGTAAAAGTGGACCGGCGGTGGGCCCTAACGACAGTGTCACGGTTTCAAACGGGCTGGCCCGCAGACTCCTTCTTCTGGAACCTGGATGGGTGGAGCGACCAACGAGTCGTGTATCGCCAAGTGGGGGCGTCTGGCTGCCTGACCTGGCCTGCAACGGGGCCTTCTTCCGCGGAGCCCGACGTACGCTTTGGGCTTGGGCGATTGCTCAAACACAAACGCCCGTTCGCTTCGAGGAATTTAAAGGAATCTGAATAAATTTGAAGAAATTTATAAGAGAAATCATCCGTGAACAGTAAAATTCAGTCGGAAACGATACTTCCTCCATACCAGCCGAACGCAGCCAAAGGTTGTAGAGATGTGCAGCGGTCCTTGAGATGTATAACATGTGACACTCTTTTGAGTGTTTTTATAAAAAAAATTGGACATTCAAGTTACCTAAAAAGATTTTGGGTCATATATTTCAGGTTTTAGAGAATTTGGATTTCTGAAACTGTTACCCGATATTTTTCTTGGAAAAAGATTACGCGAAATATCGGGTACTTGAAAATTTAGATTCGGGTTTGGGTATTTTTGAATTACCTGTTTACAATTTGCATCCTAGAGAGAAAACAAAAAAATCTTAAAAGGAGCGGGACGCCTAAGTCGAGGAATGTCACCGTCGAGCAGGTGTATCACTGGGCCGCCACACTCACCCTCCTCGACCGCCACACCACCGACCTCGCCTACCGCACCAATGAACTTGCCTCTTGCACCGACGACTCGCCTCCGCACTAAACCGACACCTCATAGCCCATGCATCAAGGGTTGGATCAAGAATAAGAAGCAGGAAGAGATTTAGATTGTGGATGAGGATTAAGGATAGAGAAAGAGAGAGATTGGCGGATTGATCCGAGGGTGGAGAGGTGGTGTCACTTAGATTCATGGGCCCACTTTCACCTTAGCTTTCCCCTATAAATAGAGGCTCACTCCTCACTTAAAAGCAAGCTACACTCAAGAGTCCTCTCCTCATTTATCTTAGTACAATGAGTGTGAGCTTATCCATCCTAGTCTCTAAGGTAAGCTCTTGTATCCTTTATTTTGTAGTACTTTGAGTATTTATTTACATATATATCTTCTTTACTTTACTTTATTGTGTTGTCTTAGTAGTGTTGCTACTCTCTATCTTTATAGTAGTAGTAGTAGTAGTAGTAGTAATACCTTTAGTTGTGTGCTATACTTAGTTGTATAATCTTGTATGTTAAGCAGTAGTGATTACTCCTTTATATTGGTTCATCGCTTATGACTATTTAAGTGCTCTAGTTCATCTTGAGGCCTGTGCTAGAGTAGTAAATCATAGTGTAGACATGGTGGCTAAACTATAGTTTACGTTTGTCTGTGGCTTATTGCCCCATGGATAGTTGTGGTAGGTAGCAAGTGGTGTCGACCCTATCTATCCTCTACATTTCACTACGTTTGAGTGAGTTCTTAAATTATAGAGTTCTTTGCAGGAACAGTTTGACGTCCTTCTCACTTCTTTCTGAAACGGTTTGACATCCTTCTCACTTCTTTCTATTGTTTACCGGGTCTATCCTCTCATGTTTGATGTGCGATCACTAGTACCTAGGTGTGCTAAGTTGTATAACTAGTTATTCCTGTTTAGACTAAAGTAGTAGAGAATTACTTGTGGCTCTACATATCTCGTTGCCCTCCTAACTAGGCTGTCTACCTACTTGTATCTTTATAGGGCTTTGGTGTGCTTATCTCTTTCACTACCCTCCTTTATTGATTTATCCGAATAGACTTTGGTACATTAATTAATTATGATGTAGTCAAATCACATCTATTCATTATTATTCTTAGCCATGCTTCTCTATGGATAAACAAATGAGATACTTTGGAATACTCTTTGGTGAAGTTACGAGCATAAGAAATACCATCAATGGTTGTGCCCTATGTTAAAAAATAATTCTTATTTATGGCATTATGATTATGTAAGTATAATGATTGAGTTTACAAAATCTATTATTATTTATCCATTATGATTTTATTTAAACACGTGCGTGGACGCACGTGCATACCTCTTGGTAAATATAAGGACTTTTGAGTGTGTTTTACATTAATTAAACTATTCTATATTTTATCAAGCTTACAGAAAAAATGATAACATTTATGAGCATCATTAGATTAATTTTTAAAATATTTTTCTGATAGGTTAATTCTTTTATTTTAGATGGTAATATTTTTATAAATCTGATCAAACTAAATTAATTCGACTAAATTAGTTAATTAATTATTAATAAAATATATAAAAATCACTATATTTGGGGACGACTCCCCTCTCACCTGTGCCCACCAACCGTCCAACTCATCCATGACGAACTCAAATTGGTAATGCTACCATTAAGATGTTTGGAAGGTTGGACGTCTCCCTCCACTCACTATCGCATGCGCCACTTTCCTAAAAAAATCAACTCTCGCATGTCTCGCTCCGCTTCTCTCCCGCACATGGCGCTAGGCTCCACTACCTCATGCGGTGCTCGACTGTCTACCCTACCAGATGCGGCGCATGCCTGCCCTCTCCTGGTTTCGGTGGCACGGCTGCCTATGAGTCACGGTGGTGCGGTTACCGGCCCTATCAGGCACGCAGCCGCCTGTGAGTTGCAGCGCTTGGCTACTAGGCCCTGCCTACCCCAATGTGAGGCCGAGAAAGTGCATCTTGCTCTTTAGTGGGTCTTGGATGATTGAATGACAACGTGATTAAAGGTCTAACCTATGTACTAAGCGTTAGGCAGAAAATGGGTTATCTTACAGGTACTTGATGAAAGCTAAAATGATGTGTTGATGTATAAATAATCTAGTTCAAACACAAGACAACAATGCAAAAGATATTCATGAAGGCTTACCCATTGTGGGATTTCTACGAATAATATGAAAGCAAGCACATTGATGTTTTTGATTAACGAGACATGAGGGATTGCATATGGAACGGTCTCACATTCTAAAGCTTGCTAGATTAAAAGGCAATTATAATTGAACTTAATGGATGATTCAACACAAGGTGTGACTTGACAGCTTGATATGATGAAGATAGCAAGGAAAAGGCTTCGAGGTACTAGGCAAAGGTGAAGGGCAAGCGACGGCTTGGCGATCAAGGAACCTAGCTAGGGTGAAAAGGAAGTACTTACATTTAGTCAAGGTACTAATCAAACCGTGTTGCTCATATTGAAGTGGAGGATCAAATCTTGGATGAATTGTTGAAGTGACTTGATACATTTGAAGTCAACTCACATTTGTTGTTTGGAATCAAGTCACATGCTCAAGATGGCTTGTCAAAGTTAACATGATTGACACCCTCACTTGTCGAAGACCGAAAGCTATGGCATTTGTTTTGAAAGAAATTAACTCAAGCGACTCAATTATGTTTTCATTTGATCTTGAGTTAATAGGTATGTCATACTATGAAGAGGTATGCATCATGTTAATAGATGATTATTCATAAGTGCTCAGGCCAACCCATGTGAGGTTTGAGTGAAAGAGAGACACAAGTGCTAACTCGCTTTGCTGCAGCTAGAAATACCAGACGTGTTCGATATTGGTTCAGTCGTGGCAACTTTTTTAGTGTTCTCGGTTTGGTTCATCGGGAGTTCTGACAAGTGTTGGGAGTTCTAGGAGTTGGAAGTTTCGACAATCATCATGAGTTTCCGACGCCTCATAGCGTCACTGACTTAGTGATCATTGGGGCTGTACAGACAGTACTAGACGTGTTTGATATTCCTAACGGCTCTATAACGACTAGTTTTTCAAAGGGGCTATAAATATCCCTTAGCCTCCACCTTTGGAGGTTGCTGATTCTCCTGACATTCAAACATATTTTTGAGCTTTGAGAACACTCTCCATCCCTCTCTTAGTGAGTGATTGATTTAATTTGCAAAAACCATCTTATGGGTTGAGTGAGATTCAAAATTGAGAGCAAGCCACCCTTGAGCACTTGTGCATATTTGTCGATCTTGTGATTTGCATTTGTTACTCATGGACTCTTCGATCCTAGATGGCTAGGTGTCGCCGAAGAGCACCAAAGAGATTATGGTGTGCCTCGAAAAGTTGGTAACAGTTCGATTCCACCACCACAAGGGAAGGGATCAACTAGTGGAAGGAGGAAAAGAAGTTAGAAAAGACTCTAGCTAGAGTGTCCTTCATGGTTCTCTAGAGCTGACCTTCGCTGGGTCGCTCGTAGCCCCTTCAACTGAAGAGTAGGACTTGACGGAGTCTAAACTTCAGTAAAACAAATACCGTGTCTCGATCTCTCTTTACATTTGGTATTTATGATCTTTGTGTGTTGTTTGAGCTTAGTCAATAGGTTATCAATAGTGGTCTACAACTTGGTGTGAAAGGAGAAATCGAAAGGAGAAAGTTAGGAGCTGGAGTGTAGAACCCATTTATACCGGACACATCCTGATATAGGTACCAGACACATTCGATATTTGAGTACTAAGCCAACCTTATTTATTTGATTGCTCTAACTTTGTGCTGCAGGGTTGTACCTCCTAGATACTTTCTCTACACCTTGTACACTTTGTGTTTAACTCATGAGGGGTTCATTTCTCTGATTTGGAATTTCCTTCACTAATCGTTTCCGCATTTTAAAGGGTTGAATTTTTAGAACCGCCTATTCACCCCTCCTCTAGGCAGCATCCTTGGTCCTTTCAGTTGGTATCAGAGCAAAGGACTCACTAAAAGCTTCACTACCAGTGAGAAAAGGATGTTGACGCCTAATGAGTCAAAACCAGTGCTTCCCCAAAATGATGGTTCAAACTTTCTATCTTGGTCAATTCATGTACTCAATGCTTTTAGGGCTATTAGTCCTCTTATTGAGCATATTGTGGATGTAAGCATCTCTCTTCCTATAGTTGATTGGAGCAACTACAAAAATATTCTAAAAGAGGAAGAGAGATGTGTGCAACTAAATGCTCAAGCAATTAATGTCATGTTGAGTACATTGAGTGCAAAGGTTCTAGATGAGGCAATCTTTAATGGATAAACACCTCCGGAGAGTGCTCATCTCATTTAGACTAGACTTGTTTTGTATGGAAAATCCAAATATGATGATGTACATGAGCTTGAGACAATGGAAAATGTGTCCATTGTGTCGTCATGTAGTGAAGAGGCCTCATAAGACCTAAAGTACATTGAGTCGGAGCAAGAAGTGCAAGCCACAAGTGTTATGCTACCTGGCAGCTCATACTGGACGTGTCTAGTATCTATACTGGACATGTTCGGTATGGCCAAAGCAGCAAGACAGCAAGTAGACTCTTGTGAGGTTGATCAAGCTCGGTGGTGACCAAGTGATGAATCATGTTTAGTATTTCAAGATACTCATTACTTGTGTCTCATGGCCAAGAAAAGCAAGAAGAAAGCTTCTAAGAAAGATCAAGTAAAGGAGATAGCACAAGTGGATGATCAAGATGAAAGTGATGTTGAAGTTGAAGACAACTACAACCTTGATTATCTCAGCTGCAAGGACAAGCTCATCATCATGAAGATAGTTGAAAATAATGATGAGCTAGAAGAAGAGAATGAGAAGCAAGAACAATCACTTCAAAAGCAAGAAATATTTCTCATCTCCAAGTTGGAAGAAATAAAGGAAATAAATGAAAGGTATGAAATATTGTCAATTGAGCATGTTTTAGTTACTAACTCTTCTTCTAGTGTGTCACAACTAGAAAAAGACAACATTAAGCTCAAGGCAAAGACTAAATGAACTATCAAGCAAATATAACATTCTCCAAGCTAACTATGTTCATTTCAAGTGCTCACATGAAAAGTTAGTAGAATCACATATCATGCTTGAGGTAGCTCATGAGGTTGTGATCATATTGGTAAAATCATCTCAACCTATCACCTGCATACTCACTTGCACACCATCTTAATTAAATACCCATTGTACTAATGAGTGTGCTTCTTAAGCAAGCCAATCTTTGATTAAGTAAAATTCCATAGAAAATAACAAGCTCAAAGAAGAAGTGGAAAGGCTAAGAAAGGATGTGATTTGGTTAAAGGGTGAGGAGAAAGCACAACCATCTCAAGATAATCGTGACAACATGGTGAAGAAGCTTAAGAAGGGATCAAACCTTGCTTCCTCAAAACCCAACAAAAGAATCACATTTCAAGCAATGTTAAAGCAACCAAGAGCAAGAAACATGGAAAAAGGTCATGCTATGGTTGTGGATTGTATGAACATGAGTGGGCTATGTGTCCACACAAGAGTTGAGCCGACAAGGTTGAAGCCGCCAAACATAAAGCTTCTACCAATGTGGCCAAGCGAGTAAAGAGTGATGAGCCAAGGGTTTGTCTCATATGCAAGTTGGGCCATCCTACCAAGACATGCCCCTTGTACAAAGAGGCAAGAAAGAGAGCCCAAGTTACAACAAGAAGATGCTATAGATGCAATGAGACGGGGCACATGGTTGATGGGTGTCCCAACAAGCAAAACAAGCAAAGAGCAAATCAAGGACGTATATGCTATGCTTGTAGAAGAAAGGGGCATCTAAGCCATGATTGCCCAAATGGTAAAACTCCTAAGCCAAACACATTTGGTTATGATAATATGTTTAGGAGGGCCACAAATAGAGTTGGCACTATCAAGGTGATGTGTTCACCACAAACTAGTACTAAGGCCATTTGGATGCCTAAGCATTTGTTGACTAACTCAAAAGGACCCAATAAGAGTTGGGTACCAAAATGTGCTAAGGATGTTGATGTAGTTACTTAGTGGTGAGGTGAAGCCTTTAGGGGTGCTTGAGCAAGCAAAGTAAAAATATTGACTCAAGCTACCAACCAATTCTTATCATAATTTCTTATATGGTTGGCCCAAAGAAAAATAAATGATCATATCCTCCACTTCATTCTCACCTTTGGTAACAAGTACTTAAACCTTATAGGATAGCCACTTTGCTTGTAACTTGCTCAATAGCTCACAAATAGGCATATTTGTGAAATATTGAAAAGTGGCTAATTAGATTATAATTGATCATCTGATATTTGCCATGTGATGCTCTTAATGGCTCTTTAGTAGAGCAATGTATTTGTCAAGTTGTAGGTATATAAGAAGTACTAGAGGCCGACAAAGAATCACACACAAAGGCTCACTGGTTCTATCCTATGTATACTGGACGTGTCTGGTATACCTACCAGGCATGTTCGATATTCCAGGGAGTAGAACATCAATTCTGGTTGCCGCTGAGTTATGATCGTTGTGACTTCATATATTCTTAGGTTATTCAAAAGATTTGTGATTCATTATGCCTAAGTGGTCTGTGAGTATTTCTCAACACAATTTAAGATATGGCATTTTCCCTATGTGTTGGTCAAAATAGAGAGTTAACTCTCTCATTCTTAATAGAATAAAGTGCTTATTGAAAGTCATTCAAATCACTTATAGCCCTTATTGAGGGGGAGCTAATGTTCTATTTTGTACCATTGTGGACTAGCATTTTCATTGAGCATTCTTTGTAGACCTTTGGATGAAAATTGATTTCATGAATGTCATGATCATTTGAGAGATGAAGTAAGCGTAATGATTATCATGCTATGTATTCTCTTAGTGGAAATCATGTGGGCTCAAGGCAAAGGTATGTATCTACATTTATGCATTATAAGTGCATCTAAGGCCCTTTACATGCTAGAATGTGCATTTGTGTGACATAGGATAGATGTTTTTTAAAATCCCTAACTAGCATGTGTAGGTGGTGTGAATTTGAAAAACTATTTGATTCTTGGTCTTTGTGGCCTAGCCTTGTAATGTGATGATTATAGCTCTCTTTAATTGATTGAATGACTAATCACACATGGCATGGCTCTCTTAAGTCCACAATCTACTATGTCTCACTCAATCTCTCTCAAGCAATCAAAATCTTGTATGTGCCAAATATTTGGAAAAGAGAAGAAAAATTCATGGCATTTGGATAAGAAAAGTGATTACATTTAATTTGGATCAAGGACAGATATTATTTTGGATTAGGAAATGATAGAGAAGGGTTTTGGATTTAAGAGACCTAAATTTGGAGTAGATGGGCACAACCCGCAAATACCAAACGTGTTCGGTATCCGCGGGGGATATACCCTGGCGTACCCCTTTAGCCCAAGTCCGAGGGCCATTCTTTCTCTCTCACTCTATATCTGTCTGTGCCGCCGCTCTTCCACATCCTCACCCTTACCGCTAGCGCCACGGTCCCAGCGTGCCCTCATCATTGGTCATGCCTCTTCACGCACCGCTGCCTTCACCGTGTGCACGTCTTGCGTCCGTGCCCTCACCAGCCGCCCTCATTAGCCGCACGCAGGCACTAAGCAGCAGTCGTGGTCATCGCCATTGCTGCCCCTGACTGAGACCTAGCAAGGAAAAGAAAGGAGAGGAAAAGTGAGGAAGTTTGGATTGACTTCTCCATTTGAAATCGAAGGTCCTCTTGTTGGATTTGGAATCGGCTTCAAGTTTCTCATCTCTAGGTATTCAAATCCCGTACCTCATCCAATCTACTCATTAGAGCTTTATTTTCAAATTCCTTTGGTCAAGATGCTGCATTATGGTCAGAGATGTGATGCCCATAGTTGGGAATGATTTGGTGATGAGATTGCGGACATGCCCCTTGTTAGGGTTAGCTATGCGTCCATACCGGGTGCATCCGATATGTATACCAGACGTGTCTAGTATGAGCCAACAGTGTAGGTTTTCGTGCAGCCTCAACTCAATGTTCATTCAATATTGTCTCTATATTTATGATTGTTTGTCTAAATTAATTTTATAAACCTTCACCATGGATGGGATAGGTGATTGCAAGATTATAGATAAATGATTATATATATAGATGATAATATAAGAGATATTGATTGGGCATGTATCTAAATTCCTTGCAAATTATTGTTTGGATTCAGGGCAGCAAGCATGGCAGGACACAAAGATGGCAAGATTGAGCCTAGGTCCAAGGCCAAGCACTGACCACCGTATTTTTGAGAGGCACAAGAAGAAGCAGGATCTACACCCTAGTTTTAGTCAGCAGGAGAGCAGTAGGAGACCTGTAGGATCTCTAGAACACCTAGAGGGAGGTGAATAGGACTTTAAAAATTCAACTTAAACTGAAGTCACATTCACCCGTGGCACTGCCGCTCTGTGAGCGTGGCACTGCCGCACCTATAGGAGAGATTAGTTCACCGTTTAAAATCTACCCAATGAAATTTAGATTGGGTAAATTTCTTAGCTTCTTGCAGGGTAATAGATCATAGATCAACAATTGAAAGTGGTGGGAACACCACACACAAGTAGATCAGCCTTAAACTCTAGAAATCACCTCAATCTCTAGAAATCACCTCAATTAATAATATGCCGTGCAAGTAATGTAAATCAAGCACAAGTGACACAATGATTTATCCCGTGGTTCGGCTCGCCACCAAGGCTTGCCTACCTCCATGTTGTTGAGGTTAGCCACTAAGGCTTAGAGCTTTCTAGCCCTTCCTCATTCTCAAGTCAAGAGACTTAACTCTTTAGATGAGAGGTGAGTTTACTAGCTTCAAGAGATTGGTTACAAACTTCTCGGGGTTGCCACATAAGTTGGCAAGCTCCACAGGCGATGCTCTAGCCGGCTAGGAGCCAAGCTCCAAGAGTAACAAATACAACCGCCGGCCAAAACATGAACCAAGTGCTCTTTAGAGTTTTGGAATCAATGGAACTACTCTCTAATCGAGTTTGGGACCCTTTTTCCTCAAGGATTGATGGGGAAATCAATGGATTTGCTTGAGGGCTTGAGGTCAACAATGGAGTGAGAGAGAGCTCTTGCTCTGTTTTGGGTGTGCTGAAGTGAGGAAGAAGAGAGCTAGTTACCATTGGGGAGGAAGGGGAAGGTATATATACCCCCACCCCCCCAACGGTCACTTGAATCGTAGATAGCCATTGGGGAAGAAGAGGGAATGTATATATACCCCTAGCCCTCAACGGACATTGCACCCAAGGGGTCAAGTGAGATGAAGCCCACAGCCTTGAGGTCGGGTGAGATGGAGCCCGCGACCAAGGGGTCAGGTGAACCAGAGCCTATGACCAAGGGGTCGAGCGAGCCGGAGCCCGCAACTAAGGGGTTAGGCGAGCCGGAGCCTGCAACCAAGGGGTCGGGCGAACTAGAGCCCATGACCAAGGGGTTGGGTGAGCCAGAGCCCGCGACCAAGGGGTAGGGCAAACTGGTGCACGTGACCAAGGGGTCGGGCCAGCCGGAGCCTACGACCAAGGGGTCAGGCGAGCCTCTCTTCAAGTGCGGCAGTGCCGCACCATGCAAGACAACAAGGGTAATAATGAAGTGTAGACTGTCTTGGCTGTGAATCTTAGGATGCATGTGGTTATTTGAGCACTTGGTAGCATATATTAGTTTAAGCATTGTGCCCCCCTTTATAGTATGGCTTTTCCTATACTTAAATTCAATATATAAAAGAATTTAAACCTCCTTTGAGTTTGAAGCCATCTACATTTGTAATTGGGGGCTTCTCCGTTTTGTGTAGCATCCTTAAATATAAATTCCCTACTTGTTATCTCGATAAATCTCATTAGTTCTCTAATTCCATAGTCATTATCACAAAAATCTACAATTAAGGCTTGATTGCACTTTTCAATCTCCCCCTTTTTTGTGATTGATGACAACCCAATTAGAGCTTACAAAAGATATGAAATAAATACTGAGATTTTTGAGCCATGGGTGTATAGCCTCCCCCTAAGTATGTGAATAGAGAATTGAATTCTCAAATTGGCATAAGAAGCCAAGATTCACATTTTAGTGAAAGTGATGGGGCTCCCCCTACATCCATGCTCCTGTGGGGTGCTGCATACTGTGTCAAGTATGTAAAACATGATGCAAATGATAGTTTATGCACAAACTGGTTTGCTATTGCAGCTAGGTGTGGCACTACCGTACTTGCTGCAACAGCATAGACTAGAATAGACACCACACAATATGTGATACATAAATATATACGTTCTAACACAATTGTATCACAAGCGACAACATAGATTAATATATGTCCATATCCCACACAAAGAGTCAAATAGTAGCATTATTTCACAATTTAGAGTTTTTAATGGACTCTCAACCTCTCACCTAATGAAGACTACTCTAAACGGATACGAACATGACTCTAGCTGTAGCAACCTCCATGGCATCAAAAAAGTTGTTGACCCCTCTAATTTTCTCCCCCTTTGGCATAAAGCACCAAAAAGAGAAAAAAGATAGATCAACACCTACTCATCATCTCCCTAGATGTCCGTCCAATCAATATCATCACCTCCTGCAGCAGTCCTGGTACCACCATCACCATCATCGTCGTTGGAGTTAATACGTGCATGGCCCTGACGGTGAGTAGTGGTAGTGAAGCGAGTGGAATGCCTCGGCTCCTGTCTCTGACAGTATCCCTCCAGGGTCTCATCCCAATCTACTGCTCATCCCTACTCCTCCTCCTCATCATCATCCTCATCATCTGAATCTATGTTAGAGAGACTTGGAAGGTCATACTGTGGAGGAGGTGGAATAGGAGGAAGTGGTAGAAGGTCCTATCCATGCTGCTGACGCTGCTCAAGCTGTGTCTCATACGCTCTGTTAGCTTCATAGGTGCACTTGTCGAAGATTGCCTTGAACCACTTACCAAACTTCTTCATCTTGCCTCCTCTATGAGACCTAGAGCAGGAAGACTCAGGGATATCTACATGAGCACAAGAGCTCTCTGCTCCCTGAGTAGCTATAGCTGGCCGGGTCTTCTCAATTTTGTAGACGGTGTGCAACCCATCATTCGGAAAATAAAATCCAGTGACCCTCTCAATCATGAACATGAGGTAAGGGGCATAGGGCAGCCCCCTCCTCCCATCCTCCACTATAAATTTTAACTCAGTCCACATGAATCTTGGGACATTGAACCTATCCCCACCTAGGAGCAAATCTAGCCAACACATTTCTCACATAGCCATTAATATCTAAGGCTGCTCCATCATTTGGGTTGATGGTGTTTCTGATGAGGTTGTTGAGGATATAATAGAAGCTTTGTAGACACTCCTCTTGCCATCTGCAATCCTTCTATCTCTCCACATGTAACTGATGTAATGGATGTCAGATCGAGGCTCATCATGAATGTAATTGTAACCTCTGTGCTCTTCCCCAAAGTCAAGAATCTAGCTAAAAGTGACAGTCGATTCGGTAGTGCCAACCATCAGTCATCTAGTGAATCTCATCAAAGGTCTAGTCATAGAAGTATGTGGCATGAAACTATGCAAGGACCTCCTCATTCTTGTTATACTGGAAACCCATGATGTCTGAAAGCTAGAACCTATCACAAATTTTGATTACCTTGTCAAACTCAGGCTCCTCCTTCTCCTGCATATCATCCCAATCAATATACTACATCTTGACGATCTTGGTTTTCTTGGATGCAAGAATGACAGTGGCATAAAAGTTGGAATAAAACTCATTCTAGAATCTATAATCAATGCCCAAATCCTTACGCACTGCATAGGGATTGATCTCCCTTGCCTCTTCTACTAGCTTCCAACTCTTGGAATAGTTGACAACTACATGCTGGCAGGAGTCATCTGGAGGTCTCATGATGATCTCACCCTCAAAATCTCTCATGTATCTGCCATCTAACTCAGAGAGATGTTGTGGGGTGTCAAGAATGGCATCAGTGGTACGACCTATCATCTCTAGCCTCTCCTCATCTTCAATGTATTGCTCACGCCTCCCCCTATCATAAAGTTCCCTTGGAGCTGCACTACTACCTGCTGCTGTTGACCTCCCTCGACCACGACGAGGTGGATCCTTATCTCTTTGCTCATTCATCTTTATTTTCCCCCTTCGGTCATTATCTCTGTGCTCCATCTTCTCAAACGAGGATTGGAGAGGGAAGAAGAGCAACTGCTTGGGCCAAGAGCAGCAGCAGTCACCGATGGTATTGGAAGATGGCTGGCAACCACCATGGCACTGCTAGAGACTAGCAGCACATGGCCAGGCGATGGCGACGCGCGGGCATGAGAGGAAGAGAAGGTGTGGGTGTCGGCGTCGGGTGAGAATGAGGGAGAGAGGGAGTTACTGTGGGCCTGGGTAAAGAGATAAGGTAGATGGGCCCCACAGTAAAACCATTTGGGCCAAATCTCAATTAAGATTCAAAGTGCAGCACTGACGCATGCCTAGCCCAGCACTGCCGCACGGTAGGCGCGGCACTGCCGCACTCTCCAAAACAGTGGGAGTTAGCTATAATCTATATGACTCTCTCTGTATAAGATATGGACACATATCACCTATATACCATGACCAGAAACAAATAATCAATACATACCATGATCATGATACATAAGTTGCCTTTTATAAATCATTTTCATGCACAATATGAAAATTTTCAACTCTTTTGCCTAGATACTAGTTTATCAAACAGAGGCATGCTAAAATTCAAACCACATTATGAGAATCAAGTATATTTAGCTTGCTATGCAAAGCACAAAACCTTGACTCGTCGAGGGGCTTTGTAAAGATATCGGCTAGTTGCTTTTTGGTGCTCACATGGCAAATTTTGATATCTCCTTTGGTTTCATGGTCTCTCAAGAAATGATGATGGATGTCTATGTGCTTGATTCTAGAGTGGCTTACGGGATTGTTTGCAAGCTTAATGGCACTCTCATTATCACATAATAATGGGATTTTGTAAAATGACATCCGAAATCACGAAGAGTTTGCCTCACCAAAGTAGTTGGGCACAACATGTACTAGCCGCAACGTACTTGGCCTCGGCAGTGGAAATGGCTACACAATTTTGCTTTTTAGAACTCCAAGACACTAGGGATCATCCAAGGAATTGACATGTCCCCGAAGTGCCTTTTCGATCTACTTTGCAACAGGCGTAATCGAAATCCAAATACCCAAGTATATCAAACTTAGAGCCCTTAGGATACCACAAATCAAGGTTAGGAGTGTGTACTAAATATCTCAAGATTCTCTTAATGGCCACTAAGTGACACTCTTTTGGGGTAGCTTGAAATCTAGCACACATGCACATACTAAGCATAATATCGGGCCTAGATGCGCACAAATAAAGTAGAGAGCCGATCATGGAACGATATACCTTGGTATCTATGGCTTTCCCTTCAATGTTGAGATCAAGATGTCCATTGGTTGGCATGGGAGTTTTGATAGGCTTGGCATTCACCATATCAAACTTCTTGAGCATATCATGGGTGTACTTCATTTGACTAATAAAAGTTCCATCCTTCACTTGCTTGATTTGAAATCCAAGGAAGAACTTCAATTCACCCATCATGGACATCTCAAATCTCTTGGTCATGATCCTACTAAATTCCTCACAAAAAGAATGATTAGTACTACCAAATATTATGTCATTAACATATATTTGGCACACAAATATATCTTTGCCAACTTTGTGAGTGAAAAGGGTAGGGTCGGCTTTGCCTATTTCAAAGCCTTGTTTAAGCAAGAATTCCTTAAGGCATTCATACCAAGCTCTTGGTGCTTGCTTAAGCCCATAGAGTGCCTTTTGGAGTTTGTAGACGTGATTGGGGAACTTGGGATCTTCAAAACCAGGTGGTTACTCAACATAGATAAGTTCTTGAATGGGACCATTGAGGAATGCACTCTTCATGTCCATTTGATGTAGCTTGAAATTGTGATGAGTGGCATAGGCTAGAAGCATTCGGATTGCTTCAAGTCTTACCACCGATGCATATGTTTCCTCAAAGTCCAAGCCCTCTACTTGAGTGAAACCTTGAGCAACCAATCTTGCCTTGTTTCTTGTCACCGCACCATTCTCATCTTGCTTGTTGTGGAAGACCCACTTGGTGCCAATGATATTGGTGTTGGGTCTCTCCACCAAGGTCCATACTAGATTTCTTTTGAAATTGTTGAGCTCATCTTGCATGGCCATCACCCAATCCGGGTCTCCAAGTGCTTGTTCTACCTTAAGAGGCTCCAAAGAGGAAACAAATGAGTAATATTGACAAAAGTTTGTTAAATGTGAATGAGTTGTTACCCCTTTTCGAAGACTCCCAAGGATGTTATCAATGGGATGATCCTGTTGTATTGTTTGCCTTAGCCTTGGATGCTCAATGACCTCTTGTTCATCTTATAGATCTTCATCATCATCTTGCTCAAATATGGGTTGCAGGTTTTGTCCATGAGCTAGAGTTGAATCAGCTGCTGCTGACTATGTAGGTGCGGCACTACCACCCTCAAGTGCGGCATTGCCATGCTCTAGAGTTACAACAGGTGTTTGCTATAGTGTGGCATCAGGTATGTCTGTGGAAATTGGTGCAGCAGCAACTTGAGGAACCACCACTTCAGTGACTTTATGTTCTTGTGGTCTAATATCACCAATAGCCAATTGCTTGATTACTTCACATGGTGGATCCTCCTTTCCTACAACACTTAAATCAACTTGCTCTACTTGAGAGCCGTTAGATTTATCAAATGTCACATCTACCACAACCTCAACTCTCCTGGAGGTTTTGTTGAAGACATGGTAGGCATGCTCATTTGATCCATAACCAAGAAGAAAACATTCATCAACTTTAGGTGCAAACTTAGAGATTTTGGGTTTCTTGTTAAGTATGAAACACTTGCACCCAAACACTCTAAAGTAAGACACCTTAGGCTTATTACCGGTTAGAAGCTCATATGAAGTTTTCTTCAACTTCTTGTGTAGGTAGAGGCGGTTGATGGCATGGAAAGCGGTGTTGATGGCGTCACACCAAAAGATGTCCAGCGTCTTGTACTCATCTAGCATTGTCCTTACCATATTAATGAGTGTATGGTTCTTTCTCTCTACTACACCATTTTGTTGAGGGGTGTATGGAGTTGAGAACTCATGCTTGATGCCCTCTTCATCAAGAAACTCCTCAACTTGAGTGTTCTTGAATTCGGTCCCATTGTCGCTTCTTATTTTCTTGATGGGGAGACCGAAACTCCTTTTAAGCTCTTCTAACAAAAGTCTTCACTTTGTCTCTAACTTGACACTTATTAAACAAGAAAAATACCCAAGTGAAACATGAATAATCATCAACAATAACAAGATCATATTTGTTACCCCTGATACTTAGATAGGCGACTGGTCCAAAGAGATACATGTGTATGAGCTCCAATGGTTGCGTTGTGGTCATGATACTCTTTGGTGGGTGAGGTACGCCAACTTGCTTTTTGTCTTGACAAGCGCTACATATCCTATCTTTCTCAAAGTAAACATTTGTTAGCCAAGGATGTGTTTGTCCTTTTGAAGTTTGGCCAAGTTCCTCATCCCAACATGGGCTAGTCAGCGATGCCAAAGCCACCCCATGCTAGATTTTGCCACTAAACAAGTCTCAAGATTAGCTTTACTTTTGTTGAAATCAACTAGGTAAAGCTTGTTCTTTAAATGACCCATAAAGACAATAGAGGAATCCTCCCTTCTAAAGACTTCCACACCCTTATCTAAAAAGAGACAATTGTAGCCCATCTCACACAATTGAGAAACGGACAACAAATTGTAACTCAATGAATCAACATGTAATACATTTGTAATTAAATGCTCAAGGGTTATAGCAACTTTACCGAGACCAATCACATCCCCTTTGAATTATCTCCAAAGACAATATTTTCATTTGAGTGCGTCATCGGGGAATATGATGAGAACATACTCCTTTCTTCGGTCATATGATTTGTACATCCACTATCAAGCACCCAACTTGATCCACCGGAGGAGTATGCCTACAAAACAAGTTTAGTTGCTAGATTTAGGTCAACAATTTGACTTGGAGCCTTGCATGTTAGTCACAAGAATCTTAGGAACCCAAATAGAAGTATTCCTATATATATTGGTTTCCTTTCCAACATATTTAGCAACCAATTTCCCACTGTTGTTGTTCCTCAACACAAAGCATGATGTCAAGCTTTGTCGAGGTGCTTAAATATTTGGTTGATAGGCATACTTATTCTTGGTGGCCCACACTGGTTCCTTAGGCTTCTGGAAAACCTGTTTCCCTAGTACACCTTCTTCTTGGGCTTAATTTGATCAGGAACAGAATTGGTAGCATTTCCATTTTTGCGGGGCACGACATTGTCGTCCTTTACTATGGCACTGCCGCTGTGCGACACTACTGCTCAGGGACACTGCACTGCCATGGTTTGTGCAAGCTGATCTATACCAATTTTGGCCTTCCTCTCAAACTACACACTCATAGCCATTCACTATCCTTCTTCCATTTGTCTTGGCTCCTTTTTGTGTCCAAGCTCATGCTTGATTGAGGGATGCCTTCCATGCTTGAATTGTGTCCCTTTTGATTCATCAACCTTCTTGTCATTGGATTGGGTCACACTTATCCACCCTTTTTTAATGACTTCATTGAGCCTAGCAATCTCCTTTCTCATAGCTTCCATGTTTGCAAGGTTAGTGGAATAGGCATTCAAATCAAGATTAAAACATTTTCCACAACCTTGACTAGTGGAGGGAGTAGAGGTTTCCTTTGCCTTAGTGAGATGTGAGTTGCTATTCCAAAGAATGCTATATTGCATCTAAAGTTCTTTGTGCTTTTCATCTAAGTCACAATACTTTTTCTTGAGAGCTTTATTTGCTTTCTTTGTGATAGCATGGTCCTCTTGTTCTTTGGCCAAAGACTTGTGCAAGGATTCCATCTCACTTCTCTCTAATGCAAGAGCTTCCTTGCTAGCAATGTAGAGATCCTCTTGTTGGATAAGAGTATCTTCTCTAGATTCTAGCTTAGCTTAGACACTCTCTAGATCCTCCATTAGCTTAGTGATGAATAATTTGGTCTTTCCATCTAAATTTTTAGTTATCATGTTTATTTCTTCATCACTAGATTCATCATCACTAGAGCTATCACTAATATCAATACTAGAGATATCACTAGGAGGTGGAGGAGATTTGGCCTTCGATTTGGATTTTACCTTCTCACCCTTTGCCATGAGACAAATGTGAGGGGAGTAGTAGTCATCATCGAACATGTCGTTGAAGAGCCTTGGTGTAGGGGATGACTTGTTAATAGCAATAGTTGCAACCTTCTCATCCTCTTCACTTGTGCTTTCTTTAGTAGAGTCCCATTCATGCCCAATGTGAGCCTCTCCGATGTACTTCTTGCTCTTTCTACGGTCGACCTTCTCCTCTTTCTTGTCCTTCTTGTATTTGTTGTCCTTGATCTCATATAGACACTTGGCAATGAAGTGATCGGTGCTTCCACAATTGTAGCATGTCCTCTTTTTCTTGTTTAGGAAGCTTGTCTTCACTACCTTATAGCCTTGCTTCTTTAGCCCCTTGTGATACCTCTTCATAAAGAGAGCAACATCATCAACTTTCTCATATTGATCATCATCATTTTCACTTTCACTTGAAGATGATATGGTCTCTACTCTTTCTTGATCTTGCTTGCTAGCTTTGGGCTTGCTAGTTGAAGCTTGTTGGTTGATCTTGGACTTGCTTGTAGAGCCTTGCTTGCTTGATTTGTTGGCCTTGAGAGCTACATCTTTGATCTTGATGCCATCTAACTTTGCTTGCAATTCTCCAAGTTTCTTCCTCTCATTTGCCTCTTCTCTTTGCATGTCAAAGGTCAAGATCCTCCCAAGTACATCATTTGGTGTGAAGTACTCAAACTTCTTCTTGTCTCTAATTAGAGTGACTACGGTCTCATTTCTAGGTGAATAAGCTTCCAACATAATCTTGACAACTTTATGATCATCTAGCTCATCACAACTGTAGCCTCTAATCTTGCCCTCCATTGTCATCAACCTATCAAACATCTCTTATGGCCCTTCTCCATCCAAGATAACAAATCGGTTGAGCTTGGACATCAACAAATCAATTCTTGCCTTTCTTACTTTGTCAACCCCTTCATGTGCAAGATGCAAAGTATCCCAAATTTGCTTGGCAACATCCACACCAATCACTCTATTGTACTCATCACCATCCAAGGCACTAAGTAGCACACTGGTAACTTGACCATTGAGGTGGATGATTCTCATTTCTTCCATGGTTGGATTCTTGGGATCAACCGGTGTCTCAAATCCATTGCAAATAACCTCCCAAATGCCGGGATGAATACCTATAAGATAGGCTCTCATCAAGTGCTTCAACTTGGTAAAGTTAGTCCCATCGAAATGAGGTAACTTGCCCGTGGGCACATTGATGAAAGACTTGTGATCTTGGTTAGTCATAGACATAGAAGAATAGTTAAAGGATACGGCAGCATATTTATTGTCGTCATTCTTCTTGCCCTTTCCTTTCTTGTCCTTCTTGCTATGCACTTGATAGCACTCATCATCATCACCATCTTCGGAGCTGCTAGATAGCTCACTTGAAGATGCATTGGAGGCTTTGCTTCTTGTTCCTTCTTCTTTCTTGCTTCTCTTCTTTTTCTTCTAGCTTCTCTCTTGAGTCTTGTTTCTTCTTTTCTTGCTTTCTTCTCTTCTAACCGCTGCTGCTCCTTCTTCTTCTTCTTCTTCTTCTCTTGCTTCTCTTTTCTCTTTTCTAGCTGCCCTTCTTCTTCCTTCTTCTTCTTCTTCTTCTTCATTTTGAGCTTTTTTGGCATCGGTTGCCTCTAGTTGTAGGAGCATGGAGTTGCTCGTTGTAGAGGCCCTAAGCTCACTGCTATCGGTGTCATGTAGCCCAACATCCTCAAGATCGACGTTGATGGGCTTCACAACATGGGGTCCTCCCTCGAGCTCCATACCTCACGTGGTGAAGCGCACACAAGGTAACCTAGCTCTGATACTACTTGTAGGATCTCTGGAATGCCTAGAGGGGGGCGAATAGGCATGTAAAAATTCAACTCAAACCAAAGTCAAATTCACCCGTGGCACTACCGCTCTATGAGCGCGGCACTATCGCACCTGCAGGAGAGATTAGTTCACAATTCAAAATCTACTGAATGAAATTTAGATCGGGTAAATTTCTTAGCTTCCTGTAGGGTAGTATATCACAGATCAATAGCTGAAAGTGGTGGGAACACCACACACAAGTAGATTAGCCTCAAACTCTAATGATGATATAGATGATTTTAGAGTTGAGCCTAGTAAGAGGAAGAGCACCAATAGATAGTAAGATGATGATAGTCCTGATGATGAGCAGGAGATTGAGGAGGAGGAGGCACCTCCAGTCCAGCACCCACCTTAGGGAGGATAGCCAGCTCACGGTATTCACTTTGGTATGCTTAAGGTACATCACACCCAGGTACCAAGCTATGTTGCTAGAGTGAACTACAAAGCAAATGGTATGACTGAGAGAGCTAGAGAGCAGAGGAGGATTGATCCTAGGAGTCTACCAGAGAGTTGCCCATATGATCATCGATTTCACACTACGTTTCAATTTGATTATTATACTAGTGTGATTCTTTCTAGAAACCCTATTGTGGCAAAGTCACAGTGGATTGAGTGGACGCATGTTAGAGAATTGAAGAAGTGATCTCATGATGAAGCCATTGCCATTTGTGAGCGCACATGTATATATGGGCTCATGGAGTTTTAGCAGGATTAGAACTCTAAGGTAGTAGCCTAGTTCTATGCCATGCTGTATCTTGAGGAGGATGTGAAGCATATGCATTGGATGTTGGAGGGTTCATGGTATAGCATTGACTACGACACCTTTGTAGCTTTGCTTGGTTGTTTAGAGGGGGATCTTTAGCAAGAGAAGATTTACTCTAAGGGTATTTTACCTCCTGAGAGACTTGTTTACATGTACAGGGGTGGCTTAGTGGGGAAGGTGAATGGTCTTCACCCCACCTACAAGTACCTGGACATGACATTTAGGCAGACGATAAAATGCAAGGGTGGAGACAAGGAAAATATATTACAGATTACTCTAGGAACCTTCTCCATAAGATGGCACCAGATGCACAGCCTTTAAGTATGTTTGACTTCATCTGGTCTGAGATTAACAGCATTGGTGAGAGGCCCCTCAAGGGCTATGGATTTGCTCCATGCATGATGTATATGATTGAGAAAGTGATAGGACACACATTTGAGTATGACAAGAAGCATAAGGTACAGAAGATAGTAACAGATCTAGCGAAAGTTGGAGTTCCTCCACCGGGTCCAAGAGCAACAGCAGCAGAGGCAGATGCACTTGAGGGTGGTGCAGCAGTAGCAGGAGCACCTCCTCCACCACATGCTCCTCCATGTTCCTCCACACATCATCATAGCCATGCTTCCCCTATTCGCAAGATGTTTAGTGCTATCTTTGGGATGTCCAGATATATTTAGATTAGGCAGCGGAAGGAGAAGGAGGCTAGGAAGAAGGACACCTAGACACTCAAACAGATTTCTTAGAGGCTTGAGCTGGATCCTCCTAGGTCTCCTATTTCAGATGGGAACACCAATGATCCAGAGACTGAGGAACAGCAGCAAGTTAGGTACAATAGAGAGGTTGCTGAGTTGCTTCAGCGATAGGAGCAACAGCAGCAGGAGCAGGCACCACAGCACCCTGACACATTGCCACTTTAGGCTAGAGTGCCTTCAAACTTTCAGCCCTATCCTTGTGCAGGAGAGCAGTTTGTTTTAGACTTTTTGGGTGACCTCATAGGTGGATACGGCTACTATGGGTTTGGTGGCTATGACCCTTCTGGTGAGGGTGGTTCTCGTCCACCTAATGCTCCATGCTTAGATGATGAGGATGATGACGAGCAGGATGACAATGATGATGAGGAGTGATCTTAGCTTTTAGATACAACTTGCAGCCCCTTTGTGCTTTGTTGACTTTCTAATGACCTTTTGTGGTGATAGATGACAAAGGGGGAGAGAGACTGATTAAAGCTTTAGGATGGTTCATTTGTTTACCTTTTATACGTAGAGATATGTACTGCAGCTATGTTGTCTTTGTCTTGTGAGCTTCATTGATGTATCATTGTTAGTTGAGACATATTATATGAGCCATGTCTTTGTATCATGTATGTGATGAGACTTGTTCCTTATGGATGTATCTTTTGAGACTCATGTATCATGATCATTATCCTATAATATAATTTATCTTAGTGGTTTGTGGATGTTGGTATATTTAACGCACATAGATAAATCCGCAAGCACACGGATACCGCTATAGCTTTCACCCAGAAGTATTCCAAGTATCGTATCCATAGGGAAACGTGTGAGACTAACTATAGTCTAACTCAACTAGGGGTAGCAACAAGGTTAAGATAAATAGTAGCGTAGAGAGGAAAACTAAGGTTCTCTAGTTCTGACTTGGGTAAGCTATGTCTTCTACTATTCAACTGGGGACATTACTTAAGGAAATAGACTAGCAGAGGAGGCTTCCCATAGTAACCACATCCTACTTACCCTAGAAACAAGAGGTGGACTATAGAGGATTCAACGAGGCTATAAGAGTCACCCTCGTGAGCTACCACTGATCCAGAATGCATGATGCATCCACAAGCAACCAGAGTCTAAGCACCACGCTTACACTACAATTACTACTTTACTCTTGCCGGATAAAGAATAAAGCACTCAAACAAGTTGTGAACCTGATGAATAATATAAACAAGAAGCATACTAGAATTAGAAGTTGATTACCAGAGAAATCTCAGAGGCAAGCTCAAATAGAACTTGGATCCGCCAAGGTACAAGCCATAGAGAGGGGGATCTTTAGCAAGAGAAGATTCACTCTGATGGTATTTTACCTCCTGAGAGACTTGCTTGCATGTACAGGGGTGGCTTACTTGAGAAGGTGAATGGTCTTCACCCCACCTATAGGTACCTGGACATGATGTTTAGGAAGACGATAGAATGCAAGGGTGGAGACAAGGGAAATATTGTAGATTACTCTAGGAACCTTCTTCATAGGATGGCGCCAGATGCACATCCTTTCAGTATATTTGACTTCATCTGGTCTGAGATCAAGAGCATTGGTGAGAGGCCCCTCAAGGGCTATGGATTTGCTCCATGGATGATGTATATGATGGAGAAAGTGATAGGACACACATTTGAGTATGACAAGAAGCATAAGGTACAGAAGATAGTAACAGATCTAGCAAAAGTTGGAGTTCCTCCACCGGGTCCAAGAGCAATAGCAGTAGTAGAGGCAGATGCACTTGAGGGTGGTGCAGCAGCAGCAGGAGCACCTCCTCCACCACATGCTCCTCCATGTTCCTCCATGCGTCATCGCAGCCCTGCTTCCCCAATTCACAAGATGTTCACTGCTATCTTTGGGATGTCCAGATATATTTAGATTAGGCAGCAGAAGGAGAAGGAGGCTAGGAAGAAGGACACCTAGACACTTAAATAGATTTCTTAGAGGCTTGAGCTAGATCCTCCTAGGTCTCCTATTTTAGATGGGGACACCAGTGATCTAGAGACTAAGGAACAGCTGCAGGTTAGGTACGATAGAGAGTTTGATGAGTTGCTTCAGCGACAGGAGCAGCAGCAGTAGGAGCAGGCACCGCAGCACCCTGACACCTTGCCACTTTAGGCTAGAGTGCCTTCAAACTTTTAGCCATGTCCTTGTGCAGGAGAGCAGTTTGTTTTAGACTTTTTGGGTGACCTCACTGGTGGATACGGCTACTATGGGTTTGGTGGCTATGACCCTTCTGGTGAGGGTGGTTCTCGTCCACCTAGTGCTCCATGCTTAGATGATGAGGATGATGACAGGCAGGATGACAATGATGATGAGGAGTGATCTCAGCTTTTAGATACAATTGGCAGCCTCTTTGTGCTTTGTTGACTTTCTGATGACCTTTTGTGGTGATAGATGACAAAGGGGGAGAGAGACTGATTAAAGCTTTAGGATGGTTCATTTGTTTACCTTTTATACCTAGAGATATGTACTGTAGCTGTGTTATCTTTGTCTTGTGAGCTTCATTGATGTATCATTGTTAGTTGAGACATATTATATGAGCCATGTCTTTGTATCATGTATGTGATGAGACTTGTTCCTTATGGATGTATCTTTTGAGACTCATGTATCATGATCATTATCTTGTAATATAATTTATCTTAGTGGTTTGTGGATGTTGGTATATTTAACGCACACAGATAAATCCGCAAGCACATGGACATCGCTATAGCTTTCACCCGGAAGTATTCCAAGTATCGTATCCACAGGGAAACGTGTGAGACTAACTATAGTCTAACTCAACTAGGGGTAGCAACAAGGTTAAGATAAATAGTAGCGTAGAGAGGAAAACTAAGGTTCTCTAGTTCTGACTTAGGTAAGCTATGTCTTCTACTATTCAACTAGGGACATTACATAAGGAAATAGACTAGCAGAGGAGGCTTCCCATAGTAACCGCATCCTACTTGACCTAGAAACGAGAGGTGGACTATAGAGGATTCAACGAGGCTATAAGAGTCACCCTCTTGCGCTACCACCGATTCGAAATATAGGATGCATCCACAAGCAACCAGAGTCTAAGCACCACGCTTACACTACAATTACTACTTTACTCTTCCCGGATAAAGAATAAAGCACTCAAACAAGTTGTGAACCTGATGAATAATATAAATAAGAAGCATACTAGAATTAGAAGTTGATTACCAGAGAAATCTCAAAGGCAAGCTCAAATAGAACTTGCATCCGCCAAGGTACAAGCCATAGAGAGCGGGGACCTTTAGCAGGAGAAGATTCACTCTGAGGGTCTTTTACCTCCTGAGAGACTTGCTTACATGTACAGGGGTGGCTTACTAGGGAAGGTGAATGGTCTTCACCCCACCTATAGGTACCTGGACATGATGTTTAGGAAGACGATAGAATGCAAGGGTGGAGACAAGGGAAATATTGCAGATTACTCCAGGAACCTTCTTCATAGGATGGTGCCAGATGCACAACCTTTCAGTATATTTGACTTCATCTAGTCTAAGATCAAGAGCGTTGGTGAGAGGCCCCTCAAGGGCTGTGGATTTGCTCCATGCATGATGTATATGATTGAGAAAGTGATATGACACATATTTGAGTATGACAAGAAGCATAAGGTACTGAAGATAGTAGAAGATCTAGCGGAGGTTAGAGTTCCTCCACCAGATCCAAGAGCAACTGCAGCAGCAGAGGTAGATGCACCTGTGGGTGGTGCAGTAGCAACAGGAGCACCTCCTCCACCACATGCTCCTCCATGTTCCTCCATGCGTCATCGCAGCCCTGCTTCCCCTATTCGCAAGATGTTCACTGCTATCTTTGGGATGTGCATATATATTTAGATTAGGCAGCAGAAGGAGAAGGAGGCTAGGAAGAAGGATGCCCAGACACTCAAACAGATTTCTCAAAGGCTTGAGCTAGATCCTCCTAGGTCTCCTATTTCAGATAGGGACACCAGTGATCCAAAGATTGAGGAACAGCAGCAGGTTAGGTACGATAGAGAGTTTGATGAGTTGCTTCAGCGATAGGAGCAGCAGCAGCAGGAGCAGGCACCATAGCACCCTGACACCTTGCCACTTTAGGCTAGAGTGCCTTCAAACTTTTAGCCCTGTCCTTGTGCAGGAGAGCAGTTTGTTTTAGACTTTTCGGGTGACCTCACTGGTGGATACGACTACTATGGGTTTGGTGGCTATGACCCTTCTAGTGAGGGTGGTTCTCGTCCACCTAGTGCTCCATGCTTAGATGATGAGGATGATGACAGGCAGGATGACAATGATGATGAGGAGTGATCTTAGCTTTTAGATACAACTGGCAGCCCCTTTGTGCTTTGTTGACTTTCTAATGACCTTTTATGGTGATAGATGACAAAGGGGGAGAGAGACTGATTAAAGCTTTAGGATTGTTCATTTGTTTACCTTTTATACCTAGAGATATGTACTACAGCTGTGTTGTCTTTGTCTTGTGAGCTTCATTGATGTATCATTGTTAGTTGAGACATATTATATGAGACATGTCTTTGTATCATGTATGTGGTGAGACTTGTTCCTTATGGATGTATCTTTTGAGGCTCATGTATCATGATCGTTATCTTGTAATATAATTTATCTTAGTGGTTTATGGATGTTGGTATATGTAACGCACACAGATAAATCCACAAGCACACGAATACCGCTATAGCTTTCACCTGGAAGTATTTCAAGTATCGTATCCATAGGGAAACGTGTGAGACTAACTATAGTCTAACTCAACTAGGGGTAGCAACAAGGTTAAGACAAATAGTAGCGTAGAGAGGAAAACTAAGGATCTCTAGTTCTGACTTGGGTAAGCTATATCTTCTACTATTCAAATGGGGACATTACTTAAGGAAATAGACTAGCAGAGGAGGCTTCCCATAGTAACCACATCCTACTTGACCTATAAACGAGAGGTGGACTATAGAAGATTCAACGAGGCTATAAGAGTCACCTTCGTGCGCTACCACTGATTCGGAATGCAGGATGCATCCACAAGCAACCAGAGTCTAAGCACCACACTTACACTACAATTACTACTTTACTCTTCCCAGATAAAGAATAAAGCACTCAAACAAGTTGTGAACCTGATGAATAATATAAACAAGAAGCATACTAGAATTAGAAGTTGATTACCAGAGAAATCTCAGAGGCAAGCTCAAATAGAACTTGCATCCGCCAAGGTACAAGCCATAGAGAGGGGGACCTTTAGCAGGAGAAGATTCACTCTAAGGGTCTTTTACCTCCTGAGAGACTTGCTTACATGTACAGGGGTGGCTTACTAGGGAAGGTGAATGGTCTTCACCCCACCTATAGGTACCTAGACATGATGTTTAGGAAGATGATAGAATGCAAGGGTGGAGACAAGGGAAATATTGCAGATTACTCTAGGAACCTTCTTCATATGATGGCGCCAGATGCATAACCTTTCAGTATATTTGACTTCATCTAGTCTAAGATCAAGAGCATTGGTGAGAGGCCCCTCAAGGGCTATGGATTTGCTCCATGCATGATGTATATGATTGAGAAAGTGATAGGACACATATTTGAGTATGACAAGAAGCATAAGGTACTGAAGATAGTAGCAGATCTAGCGGAGGTTGGAGTTCCTCCACCAGGTCCAAGAGCAACAGCAGCAGCAGAGGCAGATGCACCTGAGGGTGGTGCAGCAGCAGTAGGAGCACCTCCTCCACCACATGCTCCTCCATGTTCCTCCACGCGTCATCGCAACCCTACTTCCCCTATTCGCAAGATGTTCACTGCTATCTTTGGGATGTGTAGATATATTTAGATTAGGCAGCAGAAGGAGAAGGAGGCTAGGAAGAAGGACACCTAGACACTCAAATAGATTTCTCAGAGGCTTGAGCTAGATCCTCCTAGGTCTCCTATTTCAGATGGGGACACCAGTGATCCAGAGACTGAGGAACAGCAGCAGGTTAGGTACGATAGAGAGTTTGCTGAGTTGCTTCAGTGATAGGAGCAACAGTAGGAGGAGGAGCAGGCACCATAGTACCCTGACACCTTGCCACTTTAGGCTAGAGTGCCTTCAAACTTTCAGCCCTGTCCTAGTGTAGGAGAGCAGTTTGTTTCACACTTTTTGGGTGACCTCATTGGTGGATACGGCTACTATGGGTTTGGTGGCTATGACCCTTCTGGTGAGGGTGGTTCTTGTCCACCTAGTGCTCCATGCTTAGATGATGAGGATGATAATGGGTAGGATGACAACGATGATGAGGAGTGATCTCAGCTTTTAGATACAATTTGCAGCCCCTTTGTGCTTTGTTGACTTTCTGATGACCTTTTGTGGTGATAGATGACAAAGGGGGAGAGAGACTGATTAAAGCTTTAGGATGGTTCATTTGTTTACCTTTTATACCTAGATATATGTACTACAGCTGTGTTGTCTTTGTCTTGTGAGCTTCATTGATGTATCATTTTTAGTTGAGACATATTATATGAGCCATGTCTTTGTATCATGTATGTGATGAGACTTGTTCCTTATGGATGTATCTTTTGAGACTCATGTATCATGATCATTATCTTTAATATAATTTATCTCAGTGGTTTGTGGATGTTGGTATATTTAACACACATAGATAAATCCGCAAGCACACGGATACCACTATAGCTTTCACCTAGAAGTATTCCAAGTATCGTATCCACAGGGAAACGTGTGAGACTAACTATGGTCTAACTCAACTAGGGGTAACAACAAGGTTAAGATAAATAGTAGCATAGAGAGGAAAACTAAGGTTCTCTAGTTCTGACTTGGGTAAACTATGTCTTCTACTATTCAACTGAAGAAATTACTTAAGGAAATACACTAGCAGAGGAGGCTTCCCATAGTAACCGCATCCAACTTGCCCTAGAAATGAGAGGTGGACTACTGAGGATTCAACGAGGCTATAAGAGTCAACCTCATGAGCTACCACCGATCCAGAATGCAAGATGCATCAATAAGCAACCAGACTCTAAGCACCATGCTTCCACTACAATTACAACTTTACTCTTCCCGGATAAAGAATAAAGCACTCAAACAAGTTGTGGACCTGATGAATAATATAAACAAGAAGCATACTTGAATTAGAAGTTGATTACCATAGAAATCTCAGAGGCAAGCTCAAATATAACTTGAATCCGCCAAGGTACAAGCCATAGAGAGGGGGATCTTTAGCAGGAGAAGATTCACTCTGAGGGTATTTTACATCCTGAGAGAGTTGCTTACATGTACAGGGGTGGCTTATTGTGGAAGCTAAATGGTCTTCACCCCACCTATAGGTACCTGGACATGATGTTTAGGAAGATGATAGAATGCAAGGGTGGAGACAAGGGAAATATTGTAGATTACTCTAGGAACCTTCTCCATAGGATGGCGCTAGATGCACAACCTTTTAGTATATTTGACTTCATCTGGTCTGAGATCAAGAGCGTTGGTGAGAGGCACCTCAAGGGCTGTGGATTTGCTCCATACGTGATGTATATGATTGAGAAAGTGACAGGACACACATTTGAGTATAACAAGAAGCATAAGGTACTTAAGATAGTAGCAGATCTAGCAGAGGTTGGAGTTCCTCCACTGGGTCCAAGAGCAACAGCAGTAGCATAGGTAGATGCACCTGAGGGTGGTGCAGCAGCAGCATGAGCACCTCCTCCACCACATGCTCCTTCATGTTCCTCCACGCATCATCGCAGCCCTCCTTCCCCTATTCGCAAGATGTTTAGTGCTATCTTTGGGATGTGCAGATATATTTAGATTAGGCAGTGGAAGGAGAAGGAGGCTCGGAAGAAGGACACCCAGACACTCATATAGATTTCTCAGAGGCTTGAGCTAGATCCTCCTAGGTCTCCTATTTTAGATGTGGACACCAGTGATCAGACTGAGGAACAACATTAGGTTATGTACAATAGAGAGTTTGCTGAGTTTCTTCAGTGGTAGGAGCAGCAGCAGCAGGAGGAGCAGGCACCGTAGCACCCTGACACCTTGCCACTTTAGGCTAGAGTGCCTTCAAACTTTTAGCCCCGTCCTAGTGCAGGAGAGCAGTTTGTTTTAGACTTTTGGGGTGACCTCACTGGTGGATACGGCTACTATGGGTTTGGTGGCTATGACCCTTTTAGTGAGGGTGGTTCTCATCCACCTAGTGCTCCATGATTAGATGATGAGGATGATGACAGGCAGGATGACAATGATGATGAGGAGTGATCTTAGCTTTTAGATACAACTGGCAGCCCCTTTGTGCTTTGTTGACTTTCTGATGACCTTTTGTGGTGATAGATGACAAAGGGGGGGAGAGACTGATTAAAGCTTTAGGATGGTTCATTTGTTTACCTTTTATACCTAGAGATATGTACTGCAACTATGTTGTCTTTGTCTTGTGAGCTTCATTGATGTATCATTGTTAGTTGAGACATATTATATGAGCCATGTCTTTGTATCCTGTATGTGGTGAGACTTGTTCCTTATGGATGTATCTTTTGAGACTCATGTATCATGATCGTTATTTTGTAATATAATTTATCTTAGTGGTTTGTGGATGTTGGTATATTTAACGCACATAGATAAATCCGCAATCACACGAATACCGCTATAGCTTTCACCTGGAAGTATTTCAAGTATCGTATCCACAGGAAAACGTGTGAGACTAACTATAGTCTAACTCAACTAGGGGTAGCAACAAGGTTAAGATAAATAGTAGCATAGAGAGGAAAACTAAGGATCTCTAGTTCTGACTTGGGTAAGCTATGTCTTCTACTATTCAAATGGGGACATTACTTAAGGAAATAGACTAGCAGAGGAGGCTTCCCATAGTAACTGCATCCTACTTGACCTAGAAACGAGAGGTGGACTACAGAGGATTCAACGAGGCTATAAGAGTCACCCTCGTGAGCTACCACCGATCCAGAATGCAGGATGCATCCACAAGCAACCAGAGTCTAAGCACCACGCTTACACTACAATTACTACTTTACTCTTCCTGAATAAAGAATAAAGCACTCAAACAAGTTGTGAACCTGATGAATAATATAAACAAGAAGCATACTAGAATTAGAAGTTGATTACCAGAGAAATCTTAGAGGCAAGCTCAAATAGAACTTGGATCCGCCAAGGTACAAGCCATAGAGAGGGCACCAATAGGCCAACACCTCCTCCAAACTCTTCCCTCACTCTCCATCTCACTATTATTTACAACAATAGATCCTATGGAGGACTAATCTTCTCTTGATAGCTGGCTCTGATCCTAAAGATATTAATTGGGGTTTTAGGGATCTACTGAGGGAGGGGGATAGGGGCTAATATATAGGCTAGAGCGTCAATCCTGAGCCCTCAGATCATACAGACTTGAATAAATGGTGAAGATTGGATCTCAATGGCGGTGGGAAATCGACTTTTGAAGCGAAGGCTGACTGTGGGACCCATAGGCCGGCCAACCTGCAGGTGGGGCCGACCAGCCCCATATGGTAGCCCCTCGGGGTCTGCTTTGGTGGAGAGCCTCCTGGAGTCTTCTAGAATCTTCCCACGCTGTTTACGCGATGAAATTCTGTAATTTCCATTAACGAACAGGTCCCCCTTGATGGTTTTCTGGATAAACCCTGCTGAAAACATAGATTCACCAAAACTCGTGAAATTTTTTAGTTTAAACCCTTATACCTATGTTTGGTGATGGAATTAAGTATCAATGTAGGTTATGTTGACAGTTTATAATTGGTGTTAGTGACCATCAACAAGCTCCCCAAGCTTAACCTTTGCCAGTCCCTGAGCAAAGCTAAACTTGACAATAGATTAGGAGTTGCTACAATTTTTTTCATGCCTCAAAAGTACACATGCATTCAATTAAAAATTCTCCTCTAGATTAAAATAAACTAATCTTACTTTTAAACTTACTCATATTACCTTCAACCATGGGGCTTCTTAACCTTCACTTAGGTCTTGAGCATTTGAGAGACAAAACAATCAAATCAAGCACTATGTCTCAAGTTCTTTGTTCCACCATTGTTCTAGAGTTTTTATAAGTTTTCAAAATAAAACTCAGAGATCTCATTGTATGACACTCTCAAGTCTCTCAATATATGTGGTATTTGTAGATCCTCACTAAGACAATAATGATGTTATGCCTTTTCTCTTTCTACTACTAAGGCTTATGTGGAGTTCATACGTAAGGAGAAAGCTAGAGCATACTTGTAATGTATATATTGTAAAGTTAGACAACGGATCCAAAGAGAGTTGAGTCATATAATCAAATCAAGATGTGCATGTGTGTGGATATATGTGTAACACCCGATTTTAAGGACAAAACCTGATGCACACCATATGTGAGCCCTGGTAATCAAACCTCACATATAGCTACAAATGAAGGGGCAGTATCAAATCGTAATGCTTAATATATAGCGAACTTAGCAAAAGAAATAACCTTAGAAAGCAATCAATGGATAGACAACTCTGATCCCCGGGTGCAGACTTCACTCCACTGGATCCAAACTGACTGGTTGATCACAAGCCTAACTTTCTCAAGTCTCTAACAAACTGTTATCTGGCCTGAGGTGTGGGGGAAATTGCAAGAGTGAGTCCATGTCGAACTCAGCAAATATAACAACAAGGTAGTGTATTCCATAACCACATGATCAAGTGTAATTGAATAATGAATTGCACATAAACAATTTAAATGAACATACAACAATTCCCTCAGTTTTCCGGGCCGCCCATATCCGTGGGCACGGCTAGTATACCAGTTTATTAAACTCTGCGCAGAGGTGTACACTTTCACTGTGAGTCATGATTTGCCCTTTCGCCCGAGGTGATCAGCCTCTTAACCCACTACCAAGGAAGGTTGGTAGGGTTCACTATGAAGCCTTTCAAAGGTTCCGTCTAACCGGGAAGGGCCGCAGGGTCATCGGATATAGGAACCCCCCTTCCAAAAAATAAAAGGCCGCTTCCATAGCTAGGCTCAACAGGACAGAGGCTGTCCTATACCCAACTCGCAGTATCCTCTAAGCCGGCTAGAAAAAGACCTCATACTGAGCTAAAGCCAGAGCCATATAGCCCTCACAGTTGTACTATAAATCCCAGCTTTTGCCAAAGGATAACATTCATCATTTATGTTTATATCACATTTCATTAAACAAGCCCAAGATCATGGTCATAGAAAGAAAACCCAAGCTATACTTGCCTTAGTCTTGCTTTACACCCAAAGCAACTTGCTTCAGAAGCCTCACTCTATCTTCAATTCTGCAACTTCTGTAGCTTCGGTACTCAGCTTCTGATCACTGGCGCTTACCAACAATTCTGGTTCTACTCGTGGATCAAAGCACACCAACAAACATACAAGGAAACAAAGTAGACTAAGAACAGCAGAGCAAGAGCTTTAAAACAACGTGCTAAGAGAGTGCTCGTTGCTACGGTCAAAGAAACGCAAGAAACACCGATAACCGAACTATCTTTAAAAGAAACGACTAACGGAGTTTTAAATTATACAAGAAAAGAGACGACTACAAGCTCGATTAATTTTAGTTAAACAAAATCAGAGAGTGGTTATTAGTTCAGATTAGTCAAATCATAATTCAATTTAAAAGCCAAGTTAAATCTAGTCATATGTTACCTATCAATTTTGTTATATATTTAAGCAAATTAAACACTAACTTTGAAAAATAAAAGGACATGTGAAAAACCTACTCAAACTACATATCATGCGGCTTAAGCTAAATAACTTATAACTCAAAAGTACATTGATGATAACAATTAATCATATTAATATTTATATATAAAATACCAAAGTATAAAACCTATATATTGATTTTTAGTTATGAAACTAGTTGCATGTATATATAAATTAAACCAACATGTTTAACTATATATGGAAAAACATATTAAAGTCATTTTAAATTTACTTTACAAAAGAAATAAATATTTGAGAGCATCTACGTCTAATATATGTAATATGGTTAAACTAATCATATTTTAATGTATAAACTAGCATGTATTATTTAACCAAAATAAACTTTAGCTTTTCAAAATAAAAGAACATGTGAGAACCTCTAATAGAACTGTATCTGACGTCTTGTTAAACTAAGCAAACTTATAATACATATATATGACTTTTAAATTGGAAAACTAGTCGCAGGCATATTAATCCATTTAATATTCTATTTATAAAATTTACAAGCATGTAACATGATTAAAGTCATTGCTATCATATAGTTTACATCGGCATGGTCGCAACACAAAAAGAATGGAATTACAACTCTACGTTGCTTTTAATTAGAAAACAATTAAATTAGTACTAATCAAATTATATTTAAATCAATAAATTCATAATTGGGTGACATAAGATACGTTAGTGCTACTGCTTAGAGCGCGACTTTACAAAACTAACACGACAAGAACTACTCGAACCGGATTTAAAACGAAGAAACAGAGTTTAAAGACTAGGTGGCAAACTCGTAATTACATCGTCTTGTACCTTGTGTCATCCTCCCGATCTGAGCCTGAGCATGGTGATGGCCTGCTGCTAACGTGCGCAGGGGAGGGGCTTGGGCTGTTGCAGATCGTAGCTTCCTTGGCCATTGGAGAGGCTACTGCTGTCCTCGTAGGTAAAGGAAGGGCCTCAGTCTGGGATTTTTCATATAGAGAGAAATATGGATATCGACGAGCTCTGAAGACATAAGATGAACTGATATAAGAAGATAACTTTGCATTGATCTAGAAGGAAACGGGTAGAATTTTGAATAAAGAAATAATTGACGCATGATTGAGTATAAGTAGATGAGGCATGCATATATGTGTCAGCAGTAGTCAAGGCATAGTGTAATTCCCAGCGAGGAAAGAAAATATGGAGATGTGCTCAAGATGATTGTATGTGTATATGTATTTTCATTGTATTTTCTGGATTTGTTTTTCTAAAGGAAAACGGCAAGAAAACAACATGTGATGTCATCAAGGCTAGATATGATGTCATGAAAGCTAAAGATATCATCAAAGCTAGGAACTGGAGAGAGCATGCTTGCACGGTGCAGTGCAGCTATGGCCGGCGATGGAGCTAGCTTCGACCGAGTTCTATGAAAGGAACCTACATGCCTCGTTTTGCCTCGTTTTGCTATGGGACCAATACCGGGAGATTGAGGGGGCAAAGGAGCTTACATATAGGGGTTCTCGATGGTGGTAGACTGGTAGAGTCACGTCGCACCCGCAGAGGTCGCTCGGTGGAACGGCGGCAGCTTCCTGCGATACATGGACTGCGGCGTGAGCAAAATAGAGAGGAAGAGGCCAAGAGAGGAGGTAAGAGCATCAGCAGCTTCGTCACCTCGACGTGGGGGCTTGGCTACGATGAGTTGCCAGCAACGATCGATGCAGTGGTGGCGGACGTGGTCTGCTCGATCGGCGAGATCCCAAAGTTGGCGACGGCGTTGTGGGCTCTGGGATGGGGCGGCAACGAGCAGCGCGGCGGCGATGGCGAGGAGAAAAATCAAATTTACTACACGGGGGATTTTCCCCACGGTAGTTTTGGTGTGCTTTGCTCAAGGGGTTGGTTGATATATATAGGAAGAAAACTTTCCACATCTACATCAACTAGCAATATGGTACTAATTGATGTTGCACCCTCCACCTTTACTAATAGGCCTAATTAATTATTAAAGCCCATTAGTAAATAAAGACATGGGCCTTTGGGCATGAGGAAATTTGAGATATTTCATTATTTTCGGAATTAATTAATTTCATGGATAAAATAATTCTAGAAAAGTCCAAAATTGAATTTTAAGCCACGAAAAATACTCCGAAGGCTCCGAAAATTCAGGGAAAATTCTCAGAGATAATTTAGAACAAGACAAACCCAAATAAAGTATTTGGAGCTCATGAAAAGATATTTTGGAGCATTTAAAAATTAGATTATGCTCACAAACAAGTGAGAACAGGTTCCGGAAAAAGCCAAAGAAATTCCCGAGGTATCCATGGAGATAGGTTGATGAATAGTGAGCAGGAAGGAGTGATTTGGATTTCATAGAAAAGATTTTAGGATACTTCTCAAGCAAATATTAAGTCGGAAAACAAAGAATTTGATCAGTGAGAAAGACTAAGAATTGCTGGAGAAAGAAGATCGACTTACTAAACGCATTTTTAAAATCTTTTCTCACAACATGAAATAAATCAACAACCAAGCATCACATCAAGCAATAGCTCATCAAATTAATTTGGAAAAGCCTGAAAATTCACATTTTTCCTATAACTAAGTTCACGCTAGTTCAAACTAAGATTGGTAAATTTTATCCAAATATCAAAACATTTATTTTAATTAGTGTTTTCTATGCACAACCCAAAATTAGAAATTTTGGGGTGTGACAATATGGTGGATATAAATGGTGGCTAACCTAATTCTACTTTGCTCCTTGAAAACTTATCTCTTTTGAAACTTGGAAACATTTGCTAGAGAGTAGGGGCTTTCTTATTCATCTTTTTTTAGGTGGGCATCTAAGTACCCATTGTTTTAGATATCTCAGATACTTGTCCATTTTTTTCAATCTTTTTTTTTCTTTTCTTTTCTTTCTTTTTTACTTTTGAATAACTTTTGTATAGCCCCATGTCTCTTTTCAACAATAAAACTTTGAGACAGAGATCAATAAGAACCTAGAGCATTTATTTGGTGGATGGAAAACCTAACAAGCATGTTTTTGAGTTCACTCCCAGTGTAGGAGTAGAATATTTTTGGATAGATCTAAATGGAAGGCATGTTTTTGCGCTACCCCTAATGTAGGAGTAATGCATATGTGGGTGGTGTGTACATGATCTTGATTTTAAGAGCATGACAAATCTCTCATAAGGGTCAATAAAGTTTGACAAAACTCAATGCTAAAGTAAGCAATATATATGTGGAAGTTTTCCTAGCCTAAATAACATGTATGGCTCTGGTGGGAATTCAAGCTTTGTCAAACAGAAACTCATCATATAACATTTTTGTGTTTTTTAAAAGATAAATCTCTAGAACTTTAGTGTCACTTGAAACAAGATAAATAGTAGCTCAGACCTTCTCATATCATATCTGTCAAATACCTAGACTTAGATCAAGCATATGGTACCTACGAGTTTCAAGTTCAGAGTAAATCCTTATATCAAAACAATCTTATCCAAGACTCGGGAGAATTAAAGGCTGAAAACTAGGTACTTGAAAGAAATTATAATAAAGCAACTATTCATCATTTCCATTTTAAGAGATTATTTTGAGTTCTCTTTATTTTATTCAACTCTTAAAAATAAATTAAAGCAAACTAAACACACTTTTTTATTTTGTTTTCAATTTTACTAGATCACACATTATTACTATAGATGACTAGTGTAAAGATAAATTTTTATTTTGTTTTTCATTCATCATTTTTTAACTATTAAAAAGAAACTAAAATTAAAACAAAAAGGGGAAGAATACTTACCTGGATATACGGGAGTGCTTCTCCTCCAAGCTAGCTCTTTCGGTGAGGGTTCGGTATTGTAAGTCCTTCGAATCAGACTTCTCCTTGTGAAATTCATTGATCAAATACCTTGGTTTGCTCTAAAGATGAGAATTCTAGAGGTGGTGCCTCTAATGGTGATGTCACCTTATTTCACTAAACTTGTCTTGGTTTTGAGTTTTTATTTTGGTTTGACAGGTTCAGAACCTTCACTTGTAGAAATTAGGGAGTCGACTATCTTTCCCTTACACTTTGCTTGAAGTGTGTCCTGCTCATAAGACAAGGTAGAGATCAAGTGCATGGGCTCTGTTAGTGGGAAAACACCAACAGAACCAAAAACTTTATTTATTCTTCTCTAACCTTAGGCACATGGGACAAGATGAAGTTGATGTTATGCGATTTGTTTAATTGTAACATGGGTGGTAAGATCAGAAGATTGAGCATGAATATAACATTTAAGTACATTTGGCCAAAAGGGTTAAATTGCTTAACCTACTAAAGGATTGTGTTTCTCTACATAATGTATTAATCTTTACATGATTATGACTATCATCTTCTAGAGATAAGATATGCACATTTTAACTCATTTGGTTAAGACTATGAGATCAAGAAAGTGGTGCTAGGAATAAGCTTAACATGTTGAGTTAATCAGGTTAAATCTAGTAATGGAGTTGTAACCCAAACATGTTTATTTCTTATTTGTGTGCCTACCAGAATCAAGAAAAGTTTTTTTAAATAATAACCATTTACCTTAGAATGTTACCTTTGTCATTAGAGCGTGAAGACACCATATGACGAAGGGTAGAGGACTCATGATGGTTCTTTCCTTTTGCTTGAAGTTTTCCTTGCTCAGCTAGTCTCGTATCTTGAGCTATTCATGAGCTTCTTGTTTCCTAGATCGCACATTTTCTTTCTCATACTTTTGTCATGTCATCTTTTTACTTTCTTGATCTTGCCACTTCATTGGTCCTTCTGCCTCACCCTTTGTTTTTATGCACTCGTCTTCTTCCTCTTTGTTCCATAGCTGTAGTGGTGGCTAGGTTTATATATTCATGCCAAACCATGAACAGGCGTAGCTCGTATTCATTCATCTAGTTCTTCCATCCATCATGAATGAGTTGTGTCTTCTTTGCACAATGTTATTGGAGTTCATCATGTGCCTGGCTTCATCTCTGATTTAAATTCATCTCGTGACTTACCAATATTCATGTGAGAGTTTCCTATAGGGGCTAGTCCACAAAATATCCAGTGCCTACTAAAGCATATTATCGACTCAAAAATCAACCTAGACACCATGTCTAATTTGATTTAGGAAGGCATTTTAACCTAAGCACCACGCTTAATTTAAAAAGCCTTTAGAAGTAAAATCAATACACCTTTTGGTTCAAGAATCAAACTATACACCCTGCCTAATTTAATTCAGGAAAATAGTTTAAACTAAGCACCATGCCTAATTTAGAAGATGTAAGATCATACTCAAACCTTAAGCATACTATAGTAAATAAAGGTAGCATGAAAGCATTATAGAGATTTATTCAAATAGAGATGAAAGAGAATGACTGTTATTTAACAAATTGGGCATGGCTTAAAGGTAGAGACAACCAAGATGAATTAGCAGCATGGCATAAGATTTTTCAGAGAAGTTCATCCCCCACACTTGAATTTTGCAAGGCAAAATCAAGTTTGGATAGATGTGATTCAATGTTGCATGATGATTGGTTGGACATACCTTAAGTCATCATCGTTCATCCTTTTTGCTTCAAACCTGGAATGGTTAGTGACAATAATACCTGAAGGAATATTTTCACAATTATGTTTCTATGCTCATTTCATAAGGGTATCACAACAGAAGGTGAAAACTCATATTATCTTCTAAAAGTGCTTGTTTTAGGACAGAAGCTCATCCTTAGGAAACCTTCGAATTGTGTTTCTAATTAGTGAAGTGGTTTTCCCTCCAACACCAACCTTTGGGTGCCTATCTCAAGATTCATGCCAATGACATTTGCAATATTTGTGATAAACATATGCATCTACAACCACCCTTTCAAAAAAATTATGAATAGGAAGCATGAGGGGTTTGAAGATCTCGTGTATGGCAATATTGGAGAGACCAATTGATTCAGGAGGTTTCTCAAGTGAACATGGATTTGATGAGGTGTTCATGAAATAAGGAAACCTTCAAATTGTGTTTCTAATTAGTGAACATGGATTTGATGAGGAGTTCATGAAATAACTTCCATGCTCATCGATGCCATCTTCCTTTTCAAGCTCCAAGGGTGTTTCTTCATGAATGTCTATAGGCAAAAACATTGTCTCTATCATTCCATGCCTATGACATTCATTGGTCATTTTATTGTCCAAGATTTCCCATAGATTGGTGGCTCTTGGATTGATCTTGTCTAAAGCCTCCTCCGAACTTGGATGAGTCATATTTATTAAAGAGATTGATTTAAGCTCACCGTTTGGATTTAAGCCATGTTTGGATTCTATCCATAAGGCTTCATCCTTGTCCATCCATTCTTTAGCAATGGCATATAAGTTCTTAATACATTCCAACCATTATCATTGCTCTTTATGGTCATCCTTATGTCCTTTATGACTCCTATACTTTGGGTATCTTGGTGGATTTCTAGGATCATCATAAGTTTTAGGGGAAAGAGCATAAGAGGAATCATCAGGGTCAAGGATGGGTTTGAATGAGACATCTAATGTGGGCATATAGGGGAAGAAGATAGGAATTGCTTCTAAATGACTTGGCTCTCCTTTTATGGGTTCACTAGACATGCCATCCATGAATTCTTCCCAATGTCCTAATGAGAATAAGGACGCTTTCTAAGAGATTCCTTCTTGAGAGGAATTGAATTATATTCACTCGAAGGTCTCTTGGGGAACTGGAAGTTTAAGCTTTTCCCAAAATCATCACAAAGATCATCATCATAAGAAATTTGAAAAGGTTGAATTTCTTCTTCCTTTGGAGGATTTTGATTTTGGGGTATAGATGGTTCAGGATTGATAGCTAAACCTTGGGATTGAAGTGGTTGTGATTTGGCCATCAAAACTTCCTCTTCTTATTTAGGAGATGATTCCTTCTCTTCCTTGAGGAGTTTATTATGATTGCTAGTGCAGGGAGTTTTTCCACTAATCATATCAAGCATAGACCTTGCTTCAATAGCAGATAGATGAAGGAAAGCTCCTCTAGAGGCTGCATCAATGGATTTCATGGAATCCTTGTTAAGACCTATGTAAAAATGTTGAAGGAGCATTGGGTCTAGAGTGATGATGAGATCAATAAAATGATCCCATGATGCGCCAAGAGATTCTTTTTCTAGTTATCTAAAATTTAGTACCTCTTTTTGAAGGCTAACTACTTTAGAGGTGGGAAAGAAACATAAACAAAATTTAGAACATAGCATTTCTCAATTTCCTTGTATACTTCCTGATGAGGACATCACTACTTCATCACATACAAGCCAAGGAGAGGAGGAGGTCCAGCATGGGCATCCAATTCATCTTTTTCATGGTGGAAGTCCAGTCCAACTCAAGTTTGAGTCTGGCTTAGGCTCCAGGACTAGTCTGCCTTAAACTGGTCACCCAAGACGCATCCGGACTCCATTTTCGATGATCCACATATGGATGGAAAGCTAATTGGATAATGAAGCCAACCCAATTGGTCTCACATCAAAAGCCCTTCGGAATCAATAGGAATCATCAAAAAAATCAGCATCCAGAATCTATTAGGGTGCTACAACACCGTCTTTTGGTCCGTTGGACCATGTATCATGTTTGGGCCCATTAGGGGGCACATCCAGGGGGTGACGCCCAAGACTATAAATACTAGCCATCACTCTCCTTAGGGTTTGGGTTTTATTTAGTTCTTGATTTCCTCATGAAACAGACGTCGTTTTGCTGCAACTATCGCCGCCAAGGACCGCTTGCTGTGAACCAGGGCCTCAGTTCTTGATCTTGTTCGCCTATGGCGATTAGTCCTTTCGAATAAAGACTTGAACTCCTTACTATTATCATAAGCCTCATATTTATTTGCAATTTCAGATTGCATTCATCTCATTCTTGCTTATGTTCTCGATTCGCTTGCAGGAAAGCCTTCTCGGCGAGGTCAATCGCGTTCGCGTGGTTGATAACCAACAGAGCAGTGGTGCAACGGTTGCGGGGGTCCGAATCAGTCTTGGTTCGAAGCCTAGATCATGAACTTTGAGTCTCCACCAATCGATGCTATCATACCTTTCGGAAGATCGGGCCTAGTCGAAATCAAGTGGTATCAGAGACCTTGTTGCCCGTTAGGTATAACTTTGTTTTCCCCTTTAGATTGTTACTATTTTTGCATTACCTATAGTCCACAAAAAGCCAAAAAAATATATACATCATCACATATTCCCTGTCCTATAGCCTCATTGTGCCGTGCAATTTCGTCTCTGTTTCGCGTTGTTGAGTTTGTGCCCTAGGTCAAGTTCTTGTTTCTGGTTTTAGATCATTTTTTAGTCTAGTTTGTGTTTTCCCCTTTGTTTTTCATCATAATCCGTGAACATCTCCAAGTCTTGTTGAGTTTCCTTTATATTCATCAAACCCTAGTCCACGCCATCTTATTTGTTACACTTGTCTTCACTGTTTCCATCAAATCCTTGCTGCCATGACCAATTTTGGGCGCATTGTTCCTGTTTTGTCCTCTAATTCGGAGTCTGTTCTTAAAACTGGTCTAGTTTTCACATACGAACTCAAATTTCGACGTTCCATATATCAAAATTGATCAGAAAAAAATTTCAGATCCATCCATCCCTTGCTTTGCCAAGGTTGGAGATTTTTATTTTGGTCAAAAAGTGGTCACAAGATCCTCTTTTCGTGGTCATAAGGTCTTTGTCGATTTCGAGCACGTCTTCTAAAAATTCCTCAGGCCACGTCTTTCACTTGTTTAAGCTCATATTTTCTATGGTTACTTCTTTTGTGCTCCTAAGTGAAGAAAAAATATCAAAAAAATAAAAAGAAAAGGTCAAAGAATCCCAAAAAACAACGACAGCCTAAAAATAGAGAAAAAAAGAGAGGGGCAAAAGAGGAACAATATCTAGAGAAGCACATAGAGAGCACCATTTGAGCTATGTTTGTGTGTGCTGATTTCTACCTTGTTCCTAATCATATTCTTGCTGTTCACATTACTTGATACATCTGGTACTTGGAACATGAGTAGGCCAGTAACTAAGACAAGTACTTGGGATACTTATTCAGCTTTGCTATTTAGTTGCAAATATTGTTTTTCCTTGCTACTATATTGTGCCTGTCCAAGCTCCACTTTCTTCTAACCAAGTACAGGTTCGCCTTACAACTGTTACACTCAAGCTACAACGGTATCACAGTCATCGACCGATTGCACCGCATGTTGCTTTGATAAGAACACTTGTAAGACCGTGGTAAGACGCTTGAGAGTTGAGTGCCTTATTTTTCCTTGTCCACAACCTAAGTAGTTGGTAGGGATAATACTATTTATGTTGTCTTTTCCTTTCTACTAACCATATCAGGAAAAGCCAGAGGCAGCGGCCAAGGAAATGAGGATGCACCTACAGATTTCAATGACTATGTTTCTAAGAATGAGCTTCATGCCGTTCTTGATGACAAGTTTAATGAGATCCTTCAACAAATCACCAATTTGGCCAAGAGGATTGAAGGTGTTGAACAACGACATCCTGAACCACGTCCTGAAGATGAAGATGATGATCTCTCTGAGGAGGACGATGGCGACGCGGAGGCTGAAGCCGAAGCTCAACGATGTGCTAAGGATGCACGTAACTGTAATCGGTTGAACTTTAACCGACATGGTATGGGAGGTAACAACCAAGGTAATAATGATCCTTTCTCTAAAACTAAGTTTAAGATACCTCCTTTTTCTGGTTCTGCTGATCCTAAAGCATATTTAGATTGGGAGATGGCTATAGATAAAAAATTTAGCTCCCATCAAGTACCTAAAGAATATAGAGTTAGACTTGCTACTAGTGAGTTTACTAGTTTTGCTCTTTTCTGGTGGAATGATATTTGCAATAATGCTAATGCTAATGCTCAAATACCTCAAACCTGGACTGTACTTAAATGACGAATGAAATCAAGATTTGTTCCTCCATACTATCAGCGTGATCTGCGATTAAAACTGCAACGTTTAAATCAAGGTAGTAAAACTGTTGAGGAATATTATCAGGAGCTTTTAATTGGTCTAGCACGTAGTAACATACAAGAGGATGATATGGATAAGTGTTCTAGATTTTTTGGAGGTTTACGTCGTGAAATACAGGATGTTCTTGACTATAAAGAATGGACTAGATTTTCCCAATTATATCATTATGCTATTAAAGCTGAAAGGGAAGTACATGGACGACAACCTAGGCGATCCACGACTCCATCCATTCCTTCACGTTCAACCGAGGTGAGTAAATTTTCTAATGTGTAGACACTACCAGTGTCTGTAAAGAAGAATTCTCCTATCACACCTTCTAGTGGATCTACTACACCTTCCTCTAGCAGCTCTTCTAAAGTTGTGTGCCACCGCTGCAAGGGCATGTGACATATTGCTAAAGAATGCCCTAGCGAACGCGCATATATTGCTACTGATGATGGTGGGTATGCTAGTGTTAGTGATGAAGAGAATAAATTTGCACTTGCAACTGATCTTTATGCAGATAAATTTGCGGATAGTGCTGAAGATCCTGATGAGGTAATTGATAGTGTGGCATGCACTGCAGACTACAAATCAATCATTGTTCAATGTGATTTGAGTACACAAGTTGAGGCCCTATTCGTTGGTCTGAATCTTGGCTAAAACTGGCTAAAAAACACTATTCTGGCTGAATTATTGTGAGAGAAAAACACTGTTCCGGCTGAAAAAACAAGCAACAAGCCGAATATGAGGTAAGCCGAACGGGGCCTAAGCCAGTAGACAAGCTACAACACCATAATTTATTTTAAATATTCCTCATTGTCAATAATTTTCCGTGTTCGTGCTATAATTGATGGAGGGAGCAGCAACAACTTGGTAAGTTCTGAACTTGTCAAGACTCTTGGTTTATCTACACGTGCTCTTCCACATTCATACCATGTTCAGTGGTTCAACAATAGTAGTAAGGCAAAGATAACACAATCTGCTCGTGTGCAATTTTCTATCAGATCATACCATGATTATGCTGATTTTGATGTCAGTGCCTATGCAAGCTTGTTCACTTTTGTTAGGCCGCCCTTAGAAATATGATAATAATGTTGTACATCATGGTAGGCAAAATAGATATACTTTTATATTTAAAGGAAAGACCATTGCTTTACTTCCTTTAACACCTGCTGAAATTGTGCAATATGAAAAGGAACTTGCTGAAAACAAAAAGAAAGACCATGATAAAGACTTTAGCAAACCAACAAATGAACCATCAAGTAACATGAAAGAAGTTTTATTTGCTCTTAAATATGTTCTTGCTGATCATGATAAACCTTGTTATGCTTTAACTTGTACATCGCCTATATGTTCACTTAGTCCTACTCCTAGTGCTATGCCTCTTGTTGGTACTAACCTTTTGCAGGAGAAGGAGGATGAATTCCCAACAGGGAAGCCACCTTGGTAGCCGCCTTTGCGAAGGATGGGGCGCCAAGATGAACGTCTTCTTCCAAAACTATCGTTGTTGTCATCCAATGGAGGAGACGATCTACTTCAGTGGAGGACAACTTCAATTCAAGAAAGGGAGGATGATGAGGACATCACTACTTCATCGCATACAAGCCAAGGAGAGGAGGAGGTCCTGCATGGGCGTCCAATCCAAGTCCAACTCAAGTTCGAGTCCAGCTCAGGCTCTAGGACCAGTCTACCTTAAACTAGGTCACCCAGGATGCATCTGGACTCTATTTTCGAATGATCCACATATGGATGGAAAGCTAATTGGATAAGAAAGCCAACCCAATGGTCTCACATCAAAAGCCCTTCGGAATCAATGTGAATCTTCGAAACAAGTCAACATCCAAAATCTATCAGGGTGCTGCGACACCGTCTTTTGGTCCGTTGGACCGTGTATCGTGTTTGGGCCCATTAGGGGGCACGTCTAGGGGGTAACGCCCAAGACTCTATAAATACCTAGCCATCACTCTCCTTAGGGTTTGGGTTTTATTTAGTTCTTGATTTCCTCGTGAAACAGACGTCGTTTTGATGCAACTGTCGCCGCCAAGGCCGCTTGCTGTGAACCAGGGCCCCAGTTCTTGATCTTGTTTGCCTGTGGCGATTAATCCTTTCAAATAAAGACTTGAACTCCTTCTCATTATCATAAGCCTTATATTTATTTGCAATTTCAGATTACGTTCATCTCGTTCTTGCTTGTGTTCTTGATTCGCTTGCAGGGAAAACCTTCTCAGTGAGGTCAATCACGTTCATGTGGTTGATAACCAATGGAGCAGTGGTGTAATGGTTGCAGGGGTCTGAATCAGTCTTGGTTCAAAGCCTAGATCAGTGAACATTAAGTCTCCACCAATCGACGCTATCATACCTTTCGAAAGATCGGGCCTAGTCGACATCACTTCCTACGGTTTGACTATACTATTGTTTAGCTCTTCCCATCAAAGAGAATGGAAACAACTTCCATCTTAAGGTTTTGTCAGACATGCCAGCGATACGCAAGTATGCATAGGTCTATTCAAACTCTTGTAGGTGTGAGTATGGGTTTTCAGTTGCCTTCTCCTGAGAAGGATTGATCCCGAATGAGTTTTATAAAACATGGGTGCATCTCATAACCAAGTGTAAGGATAGACTCTATAGATTTTGGTGGCTCTAGGCGCATGCTCGTAGGTGCAGCGTATAGGTAGATAGGAGTGGAATCCATGATAAAAAGGAAAAGAATAAAAGATAAGAGATTAATCTAGGCTTGTAGTTAATTCAGCAACCGTTTCCCCGGCAACTGGCGTTAGAAAGCTTGTTGGTATATTTAACGTACACAGATAAATCTACAAGCGCATGAATACCACTATAGTTTTCACCCGAAAGTATTCCAAGTATCATATCCATAGGGACACATGTGAGACTAACTATGGTCTAACTCAACTAGGGGTAGCAACAAGGTTAAGATAAATAGGAGCGTAGATTAGAAAACTAAGGTTCTCTAGTTCTGACTTGGGTAAGCTATGTTTTCTACTACTCAACTGGGAACATTACTTAAGGAAAGACACCAGCAAAGGATGCTTCCCATAGTAACCGCATCCTACTTGCCCTACAAACGAGAGGTGGACTGCAAAGGATTCAATGAGGCTATAAGAGCCACCCTCGTGAGCTACCACAGATCCAGAATATAGGATGCATCCACAAGCAACCTAGAGTCTAAGCACCATGCTTACACTACAATTACTACTTTACTCTTCTCGGATAAAGAATAAAGCACTCAAACAAGTTGTGAACCATATGAATAATATAAAGAAGAAGCTTAATTAAATTAGAAGTTGATTAGTAGAGAAATATTAGAGGCAAGCTCAGATAGAACTTGGATCCACCAAGGTACAAGCCATAGAGAGGGCACCGATAGGCTGACACTTCCTCCAAACTCTTTCCTCACTCTCCATCTCACTATTATTTACAAGACTAGATCCTATGGAGGACTCATCTTCTCTTGATAGCTGGCTCTGATCCTGAAGATATGAATTTGGGTTTTAGGGATCTGCTGAGGGAGGGGGTAGGGGCTGATATATATAGGCTGGAGCATCAATTTTGAGCCCTCAGATCAAACCAACTTGAATAAACGGTGAAGATTGGATCTCAATGGTAGTGAGAAACCAACTTTTGGAGCGAAGGCTGACTGGTGGGACCCACAGGCTGCCTAGCCTGCAGGTGGGGCCAGCTGGCCCCACATGATAGCCCCTCGGGGTCTCCTTCGGTGGAGAGCCTTCTGGAGTCTTCTAGAATCTTCCCACGCTATTTACAGCGATGGAATTCCATAATTTCCTTTGACGAATAGGTCCCCTTGACGGTTTTCTAGATAAACCCTGCTAAAAACACAGATTCACCAAAACTCATGAAATTTATTAGTTTAAACCCTTATACCTATGTTTGGTGATGGATTTAAGTATAAATGCAGGTTATGTTGACGGTTTATAATTAGTGTTATTGACCATCAACAATGGACTTTAGAAATCTTTGTGATGAGTGCTATGTGTGTGATATACATGTTGTATTTACTTTCATAAGAACCATACATGCTTAGAGTGGATTTGTATGATGTGATGCTTTTATATTCCTTCTTTGTGTGATATATCCTATCATATGCATCACGGTTTTTATTTTTTCACACACACTTGCACCTCACAGATGCAATGATTTAGGGGGAGTCTCGTATGTGTTTTAAATATGTGCGATTAACATTTGAGGTCATTTTATGAATTCTATTCATAAGCACATACTAAGGGGGAGCTTCTCATAAATCATTGAACCCAAAAACTTAAATATTTATATCTTTTTGTAAACTTTAACCAAGTTGTCATCAATCACCAAAAAGGGAGAGATTGAAAGAGCATCTAGCCCTTTAGTGGGTTTTGGATGATTGAATGACAAAATGATTAAATGTCTAACCTATGTGCTAAGTGTTGGGCAGGAAATGGGTTATCTCACAGGTAGTTGATGAAAGCCAAAATGATGTACTGATGTATAAACAATCTAGTTCAAACACAAGACAACAATGCAAAAGATATTCATGCAAGGCTTACTCATTGTGGGATTTCTATGAATAATATGAAAGCAAACAATTGATGTTTTTTATTAACAAGACATGAGGGATTGCATATGGAATGGTTTTACATTCTAAAGCTTGCTAGATTGAAAAACAATTTTAATTGAACTTAATGGATGATTCAACACAAGGTGTGACTTGACGGCTTGATATGGTGAAGATAGCAAGGAAAAGGCTTCAAGGTACTAAGCAAAGGTGAAGGGCAAGCGATGGCTTGGTGACCGAGGAACCTAGCTAGGGTGAAGAAGGAAGTACTTGCATTTAGTCGAGGTACTAATCAAACTGTGTTGGTCATATTGAAGTGGAGTATCAAATCTTGGATGAATTGTTGAAGTGACTTGATACATTTGAAGTCAACTCACATTTGTTGTTTGTAATCAAGTCACATGCTCAAGATAGCTTTGCTCAAGGAGAAAATCAAAGTTAACATGATTGACACCCTCACTTGTCAAAGATCGGAAGCTATGACATTTGGTTTGAAACAAATCAACTCAAGCGACTCAATTCCATTTTCATTTGATCTTGACTTCATAGGTATGCTGTACTATGAAGAGGGATGCATCATGTTGATAGATGATTATTCATAAGTGCTCAAACCAACCCATGTGAGGTTTGAGTGAAAGAGAGACACAAGTGCTAACTCGCTTTGCTGCAGCTGGAAATACCGGACGTGTCCGATATGATACTGGACGTGTCCGATATGATACCGGACGTGTCCGGTATTGGTTTAGCCGTGGCAATTTTTTTAGTGTTCTCGGTTTGGTTCATCAGGAGTTCTGACGCCTCGCAGCGCCACTGACTTAGTGACCGTTGGGGTTGTATGGGTAGTACCGGACGTGTCCGGTATTCTCAACAGCTCTATAACGGCTAGTTTTTCAAAGAGGCTATAAATATCCCTTAGTTTTCACCTTTGGGGGCTGTTGATTTTGCTAACATTCAAACACATTTTTGAGCCTTAAGAATACTCTCCAACAATCTCTTAGTGAGTGATTGATCCAATTTGCAAAATCCTTCTTGTGGGTTGAGTGAGATTCAAAATTGAGAGCAAGCCACCCTTGAGCACTTGTGCATATTTGTCGATCTTGTGATTTGCATTTGTTACTCTTAGACCCTTTGGTCCTAGACAGCTAGGCGTCGCTGGAGATCACCCAAGAGATTATGGTGTGCCTTAGAAAGTTTATAATGGTTTGATTCCACCGCCGTAAGGGAAGGGATCAACTAGTGGAAGGAGAAAAATGAGTTGAAAAAGACTTCGGCTAGAGTATCCTTCGTGGTTCTCTAGAGCTAACCTTTATTGGGTCGCTCGTAGCCCCCTCAACGGAGAGTAGGACTCGACGGAGTCCGAACTTCGGTAAAACAAATACCGTGTCTTGATCTCCCTTTACATTTGGTATTTGTGATCTTTGTGTGTTGTTTGATCCTGTCAATAGGCTATCAATAGTGGTATGCAACTTGGTGTGAAAGCAGAAATCGAAAGGAGAAAGTTGGGAGCTGGAGTGCTGAACCCGTCTATACCGAACGCATTCGGTATAGGTACTAGACACGTCCGGTATTTGAGGACTAAGTTAACTTTATTTATTTGATTGCTCTAACTTTGTGTTGCAGGGTTGTACCTTCTAGATACTTTCTCTACACCTTGTACACTTTATGTTTAACTCGTGAGGGGTTCATTTCTCTGATTTGGAATTTCCGATCCTTCACTAACCGTTTCCGTATTTTAAAGGGTTGAATTTTTAGAACCGCCTATTCATCGCCCCAGGCAGCATCCTCGGTCCTTTTTAGGCCGCTGCCTCCCTGCCTTGTCACGCAGCCACCGCCAAGCCGCTGCCTACAAGCACCGTTGAGCCGCTGCATCCGGCGAACTCCACGTGGCGATGAGCCTTCGTTCTCCAAGAAAATTGCATGTTGCAAGCGTCTGTTTCAAGTGTTTCTAATATTTCAGAGGTATGTTGCAAGTGTTTCATACGAATGTTGCAAAAATAGATTAGGATGTTGCAGATGTTGCAATAGTTGTACGCGTATGTTGGAAGTGTTTTTATTTGGATGTTGTATATGTTTTCACACATATGATGCAAGTGTTTTATCTTGATGTTGGTATAGTTTACAATGACTTTAAGGCTTTTTAGGTGTTTGTGTAAGTGTTTCAGACATATGTTTTAAATGTTTTATTTGTTTTTCAGACGTATGTTGTAATTGTTGCATTTAGATGTTTAAAATAGATCGAGTGTTGCATATCTCTCCTCGCCTTTCTGCTATCTCGCCTCGTGTCAGGCGCGGGAAGGCGAAGGCGATCTCCACTGGCACGAACGGCCTCACGTGCTTGCGGGCGGGTGCAGCTGGTGAGACGTAATGATTTTAAGTGTTTTTCAGGTATTTTTGCAAGTGTTTCAGACGTATGTTTCATTTGTTTTTAGACGTATGCTATACTTGTTGCATTTGGATGTTTCAAACTAGGGCCCTGTTCAGCAGGACTTATTCCTCCTGCGACTGATTTGTAGGACTGATTTGTTGTGAGAGAAAAATATTGTTCCCATGTCTAAAAAATAAAATTGATTCTGATTGATAAGCTCAAGCGAATAGGGACTAAATCGAGTGTTATATCTCTCTTTACCTTTCTGCTATCTCATCTCGTGTTGGGCGTGGGAAGACGGAGACAGCCCCCCTGTCGTGGGCGGCCTCACGTGCTTGCGGGCAGACGCGGAATGCAAAACGAGGGACAGCGGTGCAGCCGTCCGGATGGCAACTCAAATCGGCCCAGTTTTCCTTAGATAAGAGATAGCAAGACGGTAGGCCAAGCAATTTCTTATCAGGGGGTGTTTAGTTCCCACCAAAACCAAAATCCAAACTTTGGCACTATGCAAAAAGAAGATTTCCCGTCACATCAACCTTACGGTACATGCATGGAGTACTAAATGTTGACGAAATTAAAAACTAATTATACAGTTTGGTTGTACTTTACGAGACGAACATTTTAAGCATAATTAGTCGGACAATTATTACCGAATACAAACCAACCTCCTACACAAGCAGAAGCTGGACCTTAGGCCCAGCACCAGGACCCACCGAACCCTCGCAGTTTCGTCGCGCCCACCAACTCGAGCGATGAGCACCGGCGGTGCGGACAAGCCCGGCAGCGGCGGCGGCGCGGTGAAGACGCCGTCGGACTTCCTCAAGTCCATCAGGGGCCGCCCCGTAGTCGTCAAGCTCAACTCCGGCGTCGACTACAGAGGTATCAATCACGCTTTTTCTCGCGTTTCGGCTACTCTGCCCAAACCCTAGAGGGCGGTCGTAAATCTTTATAAACTCTGAGTTTCGGGGATGTCAGTGGGCAGATAGTTAGCTGATTTCCGCGTTTTAGGGGGTTCGGTAAGGTAAATTGGGGTTGCTAGGAACACCCTGAGTATATACACCGTCCCGGTGAGGCAAGTAATTCTTGAATATCTAGTTTTGAAGCCTATGGGTACTCTTCTAGGGTTTTGTATCTGTGATTGGATGGGCGAGCATGGGACGGTGTCGACTTGTTGTATGAATTGGTAATTTCTCACTTCTAATATCGTTGTGAACTTCAATCTTCACGAACAAAGGAGCACATTAGCGCAGTGTTGCAATTGTAGAACTAGCCCACGTTGTAAAATCAAACACATGACTTTTAGGCTTTGCTAACGACATCATATTCTGGTTACAGAAAGGTTGTTGTGTGGCAAATTATCATGAAGTGTTGAAGTTTTATATGAACATTTGAATATTGTAATGTGATTTGGGGAAACACAAAAGTAAGTCTAGCGAAAATAGAAGAACACAAACTAGGTCCTTTTGTCCTGTAGGACGTCAAAAAGCATGGACTCCATAAGCTACCTGAAGCTCAGCTTGAGATTCCATTTTTACCAGTCAAGCTTGACCTATTTGTTGTAGCATACTTCTGTGTATTCTAATGTTTACATGTGCAGTTTGCCTTTACAAACTCAAAGCTGCCAAGAATCAGCTGAGCTAAGACAGTAATGCTTATCTCTGGCAAGAACTTCCTTGAGTTCCTCTTTCCTGCATGACTACCATGGTCCACTTGCCTCTCTGAGTCTTCAATGCCATCAGTCAGGTCCCTTTTAGCCTTTGCCTGTACCAGATCTCATTCAGATTTATAGGCAATTGAGTTTAGAAAGTTTTACCAGAATGTTCTACATTTTGGCACATCATACATCTTGATAGTTTGTTTAAATGTCCATATTGTTTCACTAGACATGGAACTTCAGAATCTAATGTGCAATATTGTTGTGCTAATGGACCCTATAAGCAGACGATCACATAGGTGGTTACCATTCATATGTTAGGACCTAAGTTATGTCATGTGGACCAGATGGTTGAAGAATGGAGGCTGAGTCCTTTGAGCAACTGCATGTAGTTTACTTAAAGAACAAACTGAGAACCCTATACATGAATGTTACACTTATATTAGAAGATATATATCGTTGGGAAGAACATGAATGTTGGTAGCCTCAGTGAGCGCTTCACTTCAAACACAGTAGGTGTTAAATACTTCATTAAAATTGGTACTTGCAAAACTGCAATATTTGGTTGTGCGTATTTGAGAATTTAATGTATCCTTTGGTTACTGTATTTTGTGAGGTATCAAACAAGCAAATTCTTATTGAGTTTTTATTTCCTGTTGCATGTTGCTTGACAAGCATCATATGTATTCAGAATGCAAAGACATTACTATCCTGTGTTCTTGGCCTGTTTCCTATTTGGTTGATTGCATCTCATCAATATAGGTTTCTTGTAGAAAACCAAAAGGTTGTATTAGGAACTTAACTCCTGTATCTTCCTTCACAAATTGAAATAAGTTTGTGATCAAACCGGTTGATAACTTTATTATCTTTACGAAAGTATTCCATTATCGTTTATTGCTGCTAAGGGCCAATAACATGATTCGTCGCGGAAAAAGTACATATGTTGCTCCTCGAAGCAGTATGCTGTCCTCTTTTAGACTATCCATCCATTTTCCTAAATATGCACCTGCCAAGTTGCATATTGTCCATATTACCTGGCATGTCGTAAAGTAATTTGTAGTACTCTGATAGTCTGATGTTATTTAATATCTTGGCTAACATGTGTTAGCTAAAACATTTAACTGTTACTACTCTGTTTCGCAACGTTTGTCCTGTCTGCATACCTAGGAGACTCGAAAGCTGAGCAAAAAAAAGGGCGTACCCAGTGCAGAGAGCTCCCACTCTGTGCGGAGTCTGGGGAAGGGTGTTAGTGGCAAGCCTTACCCTTGCCTGTGCAATGCGAGGAGACCGCGTCTCGAACCCGGGACCTTCCAGTCACAGGCGGTAAGACTCTACCGCTTGCACCAGGCCCGCCCTTCTACTCGAAAGTTGAGCAACTTTAGATGAAATCAGTTTGTTCTTGGTCTCATTTGATGGATGAACTGTTGATATATCCAATGAGATGAAATCAGATTGTTCTTGGTCTCGTTGGATGGATGGACTGTTGATATATCCAATGAGTACTAGACATTTTTTTAAAGTAATTGAATAAGATAAGAAGGGCGGGCCTGGTGCAAGCGGTAGAGTCTTACCGCCTGTGACCTGAAGGTCCCGGGTTCGAGTCGCGGTCTCCTCGCATTGCACAGGCGAGGGTAAGGCTTGCCACTAACACCTTTCCCCAGACCCCGCACAGAGCGGGAGCTCTCTGCACTGGGTACGCCCTTTTTTTAATTGAATAAGATAAGATGATATCTAGGTATGTGGACAGTGGGCCTAATAAACATTATGAAACGGAGGGAGTATTAGTCTTCGGTACTTTAGTCAACAACAATATACACATATTTTGTTGATTATATGGGGCTGCTAGCATTTTGGTTAAATGAAGAATTTGATAATTGCCATTATGTAGAAGATAGATCAATCAGACACATTTTACTTTTCATTGATTCTGCAGCACTAATCGTGAGATGAACAAACATTTTGTCACCAAAAGATTTGTTTGAATTTATGAATTTTGGACACTGCAATAACTCATCAGACTCTACTTGCTCTTATGCATATCATGCATGTAGAAAATTGCACTGTTGCATTTGCCTTGGTGTAGACCTGTATATGTGGAATCTCTTTAGTGTACATAATAGAATGTTGTTTTCCAGTGTTGGCACGTACATTTGGAGTCTATCTATCCTAAATCCATTTTATTTCTTCCATCTGGCCCTGGCATGTCTTTGTTCAATGATAAATAGTGTCAGCTCTATATGATATCAAGTGCTGGCAAGGAACTGGTAAATGCAGTGTCATGGCTCACAGAGAATTGGATTTGATTGTTAGTTTCACTAATTTTCTTTTTTCCAAATTCTTGTGATAACCAGGTATATTGGCTTGTCTGGATGGTTATATGAACATCGCGATGGAGCAGACTGAGGAGTACGTGAATGGTCAGTTGAAGAACAAGTATGGCGATGCCTTCATAAGGGGCAACAACGGTACGACCTGGATTTCCAAATCCAATTCTCTGAATGTTTCCTCCCCTGAGAACTGTTTCATTGTCTCCATTTTATTTTCTGCTTCTGTGTATATATCCTGACACTTGTTGTCCAAATGCAGTTTTGTACATCAGCACGTCAAAGTGGACCCGTACTGATGGCGCATAGACGGATTGGAGCCCTGTCCTCCCTTGTGTCGTGTAACTTCAAAGCTGTTAACTTTGGTTGCGCTCTGACTCTGATGCATCCTTTCAATCTCTGTACTCGCTGTCTGGATGAAGTTGGGGAAAGGGAAAATGTATCGCACGGTTTCATGGGCGTGTCAGATGCTATTTTGATGTAACTGACATTTATTCAGCTTCCCATGTATATGTGGTGTTGCTTTAGAGATATGGATAAGATATTGTGTTTGCAGCACTGCGTTATGTCGTTTCATCATTAATGGTCGGTATCGATTCGTCAATGTTTTTGTGATCTGCTTTGAGTTTTAGACTCCTGTGGTCGATTTGATCCCAACAACGCCCAGAAACAATTCTTCGGTTCCTGTTTGGAACGCAGGAATTGTATAGAGGAAAAACGAAACGCAGGAGGAAAAATGCAGGAATAGGAACAAATTCCCACGTTCCAGATAGGCACCGCACCGATGAGGCACTCTCGCCGGCTGGTAGCCGTTTCGCGGCCACCAGCGGCGCCGCCTTGGCGCGGCACAGCACCCTGGCTCGCCGTGCTCTATCTATTCATTCGCCGATGGACGACGAGCACTCTGGGCGATGACGCGTCAGATGCAAAAGCTTGAAGACTGCCCTCAGGACTGCTGCTTGGCCGTCCTGGTGTCCTCTGATCATGCCTGTCTCTTTTCAGTCTCGTATCGTACACCACTGCTGTCTTTGTAAAGGCACACACTTTCTATCGTTTCCTTCTTTATTCTTTTGTCAATATGGAGATAATAGAGAGTTTAATGCATGCTGATAAAGATCTATTTATTCGGGGCTGCTTTTTTCTAATGTGCAACAAGCATATATTTATCTTCCAAATACTTGTGGCCACAATTCGGTCTCGAGGGAGCCTCATACGGATAAGATCATAAGACCGACCATTAGTGTTTCCAGCGATGCGATGTCTGATTGTCCCTGCTTCCTGTACTCTCCCTGAATTCATCAGCCTCAGCAACTCCTGTACCGCCTGGGGAGTTAATTAATGCATCAGCCATTCATGTCCAATCCTCTTCTTTCCTCCTGTCCTTTACCACATTTTACCTACCGAGCAACAGAAAATCGCATCATACTGTGCAGACTGCAGAGTGCATATCTACTTGGATCTTTGCAGGGGCAGCAACTCACAACCAAATACACAAAAGTATGAATACAACATTGATACAACACCACGTGATACCAGGAGTTCATTCTTGGATACAGCATGCGTCAGCATTCATCCTCGAATCAACCAATCGATCAGTAATTCCGGTGTACAACCAAACAGTACACTGTCAAAGACAGAAGCATCCACTAGATATAAAAGCATTAGATTTTCCGACATGGTTACCAGAGTTCAGAGTACAATTATCAGGTTCAACATCATGGCGATGAATTACTATAAGACCGAAGGAAATACAACATCATAAGTAAAAACAGGTACACAAATGCGGGGTACATGGGCAAGGCAAGCCTAGCAGCTCTTTCCCTCGACTCAGACTTGCCTCCTACATTACAGAGTGGCAACACAAACAAGTAAACACCTTCACCCTCCTCTCCTACCTCCCGTTGACTAACCTCCTCACCAATGCCGTGTGCGGCCTCCTCCCAATGGCCATTTAATCTACGTGGCGTTTTGTGTAGTGATAAAATCAAATGTTAGGAATGCCTAAGAATTAAAAAGGTCAGAAGTCCGTCACACAGGCCGCTTGCCCTGGCAGTATTGTCCAAGTCATCAGCCAAAAATAAGATGACGTAGTAGAGCTTTAGATACCATCATGTGCTGGCACGTTGTCGTTAACCAAGTGGGACCTGATCATTCAGACATCCAGCTACCTATCTTCAATGTTCAGAGTTGCCCTCCTCCTATTTAGCAGTCTGTGCCACCATGTCTTCCTTGAGCTCCGTGATAACCTTAAGAAAGGTCCACTGGAGTTGCAGCAGGGTCCAGCTCATGGCAACCTTTTGGGGCATTGTTGCCTTCTTCACCGGTCAGAAGACGAGAAGGAACTCGATGCGAGAACCGGAACAGCTCTTCCTTCGGTATCCTCCTGACCTCCTTGGGATCCATGTGTCTGTGGAAGACAGCTTTGAATCCGGCAACCTTCAGCAATGGGATGACAGTCAGACCTTGCTCGGTGAAATCATCAATAACTTCTACTATCTCATACTTGTATATCACATCATCAGGCGTAAGCTCATTCCAATCAGGAGACCAGTTACGGTACAAGGCCCATGTATCCCCTTTCTGGGGAACAATCCTGATGATGCCACGGGGGCCTTTAGTCCAGCTCACTTTGTGTGAAAATATGTTGACCGTTTCGCTGACCTGATATCTCCCGACCCTGAAATCACCACATGTCTTCTGGAAACCAGAGGCAACCCAGTTTATAGGTGCCAGTTCAATATTTGACTTTGAGTTGAGAAAACTCATGCGGATCCGGAAAGGCCTCATTGAAAGAACTTTCTGAACCATTACATATAGGCGAGGCATGCCATCCTCACTGTCATATGTAGCCCATACTTGATCACTATCAAAAGCCTTCTCCATTCGATCTTTATCAAAATCATGGAAGTCAGGGTCTGGGACATCAATTGACACAGGTACACGGCGCTGCTCTGGATTCTTGTCATCAGTAGCAGGCACATGGATTTCCATGCTTCTTGAGTTGCATAGCTTGACTCCCTTGCCAGGTTTGTCAGAGAGGACACCATTGACCTTTATGTTGTTGTCACAAGGATATAGCTTTCCTTCAGATCCTCTTCTCTCTGCAAATCGTGAAGATGATGTGATGTTTAACTCCTGCAATTTTTCACAGACAGTTGCCTTGGCTTTCTCAAGAAGTAGACTTCGTGTATCAATCTGGGTAATCTCACCCAGAATATTTGCTCTTCTTCCACTCACTGCAGATCTAAACCTTTCCACTGAAGTACCATTGACCCGCCCCACATCAGTGAAAACAGCAGTTGGTTCTGTGCTTACGGCAACTGTTTCTTTGTTATCACCACCATAATCCACAGTAGTGTAAGCATCATAATTATGCCTTCTCCGCTTTGAGAAGCGACCACGCCTTGAAGCAGTTTTCTCATGGACATATGTGTTGCCGCTTTCAGAATAGTTGTAGCTGTAGCTCTCATCATGCTTCCTTCTCTGTTTCTCCAAGGCCTGTGTACTATAAGCATTAGTACCAGCTGCAGGTGTTGTCTTGGAGTACTGATTCCACTGGAAGCCTTGATTGTTGTAGGAATCATAAGTATTATCTTGCTGGTACCCCCCATGCCCTGTCCCAGGGATGCTAGAAGTCCTGCTCGTTGAGCCATATGAATGCTTGGTCGAATTGTGGTTCTGCTGCGGCTGCTGCTTGGTTGACCAGGAGAATGATGAACTGCTTCCATTGCAAGGGAACCCAGTCTCCAATGCCAAGAATGCATGATGGCAATTTGGGCACAGCAGGTTATGATTAAGATAAATTCTTAGGTACTCATACTGCATCCGGCAGCGGTTGCAAGATGTCCAGAATGTATCAACCCCAACAGGACGAGTAGTAGCCTCAGCTGCGGCTGCGGTGGCGGCGGCAGCAGCAGCTGCAGCAGCGGCATTCTTTCGAGCCCTCTTGTTTGCCTTCTTATCATAAGTATAGATGCCATTGGTTACGTTGACAACAGAATGGTTTCTTCGCTTCTCATCATAAACAACCTTCCTGCTAGTATCTGACAACACACTCCAAGCCTCAGAGATCAGTTTGAAGGCCTCCTCAGCACCAACTGACTTGTTCTTGTCTGGGTGCAGCAGCAAAGCTAGCTTCCTATATTGCTTCTTCACCTCCTCTTCATCTGCAAAGGCGCCTAAAGACAATATCCGATACCAGTCACTCTCTCCATCAATCTTGGACTCAGCTGCATGGTGAACTTCAAGCGTTGAGACCATCTGCAATATGCCTTCAAGTGTCGGGCAGAGATTCTGGGCCTTGAGTGCGTACTTCCGAGCACCCCTGATGTCACGGGCATGGAACTTGGTCTCAGCAACATTTTTGGCTTTCAGGGCCTCATCCATATTGTACTCCTCACTCATCTGTGCCTCTGGACTCGATTGGCCAACAAATTAACTTGAGCGGGAGCAGCGAAGCCCAAGATCAATAACTGGACAAGATTAAGTGTGCATCCAGATTAGAAATCTTCATTGCTTTGGCCTGCAGTCAAGAACATCCAGGTTAGAAATCTCAACGACAAAACATAAAAAAATGAAAGAACACTATGACGTAACAGTATATACTACAAAACATAGAGATCCACTGAAGTGAGAAACCAACGAGCATGCAAACAAGCACTGAAGAGTGAAGAGGTCCCAGAAAAGTAAGCTACCACGTTTGAAATAATCATTTCAGATCCAAAGCAAATTAGAAGTGAGCGCTTCACTTAATACTTATCGCTAGTTCTATCTCACGGAGAACTGACATTTAACTTCAGCTCGGACAGAGCATGTGCTCCCATCGAACCACTACGCGGAACTTCACTAAAATTCGAACCCCCGAGCATCCCCGCATTTCACCCTTGATCTGCAGCTGCTAAGTGAAGCAGATCAAGCAACTCCTCCAACAATACCCACAACAAAAATCGTGTCTTTCTATGCAAGTCAACAAATCACGAACCCCACCCGCAATAGCAAGTCAAAAAACCCAGCGAAAGGAACAAACCAAGCCCCTAGGAGTAGGAGGCACCTTGAAACCAGTTGACGAGTACCTCTCCCAAACCCCAGCTAGAAACGAGCCAAGAAACGCCTCGATCCGAGTGATCCACAGCCTCAGGAAGACAAGGAACTAACCCAACGGAGCCACGGGTTCCAGAAGCCACGAATCGGGGACTCCCGGCGAGGCCGGACCCAAACCCTAGGCGCCCGCCAGATCTGCCGCGGCCGGCCGCGGCCAGCGGCGAGACGCACCTCAACCAGAAGCTGACAGCGAGAGGGATCGACTGGGGACTCACCGGCGCAGGATCATCTCCGGGAGGCGCGCTAATTCGGGCGGACTGGAGGCCACGGGTGCCCCCGGAATTGCGAATTTTTTGGGCCCCCGAATTTTATTTCGGGGGAGGAGCAAGCTCGAAAAAACGAAGCTTTTTTAGTCAAAGCCTCCAAAATTTTGCAATACACAATGGCAATGTGCTGAGAAGGGTCATGTAGCTCTGCTGCAGCAGTAGGAGTAGAAAAAGAGTAGGTCAGGTCATGTGTGTCCTGTAAAAAGGGAAATAAATTATTCCATCTCTGTTTTTTGTTTGCTCCAAAAGTTTCGAACTTTGCCCCTATTCGATGCCCCAAATTAATTCCGGTAACAGTGCAGCCCCAAACAACGGGTTCAGCCCTAACTCAGGGGCTTTCTCGGGATTTCCGCCTTTTTTTCCTTTATCTCACAAAAATACTTTTGTATATATATAAAAGCAAAGAAGATGGTTGCCGAATTTATTTGGGGATTAAGCGACTGATTACTGTTTTAGCTGGAGATTTGACGCCAGCACAAGGGCACTCGATATGGGAAATGGCTCTAATGTCCTCCTGGCGGGCCCCACATCACTTCAGACATACAAAGGCACCCATGAGGTAATTTGCTTGTGTACAGCTATGTGATATACTAGTCATATACGCGTGTACGTAACACTTTATTAGGGGCTATTTGTGTAAAATCACAGCAGTTGGGTAACCTGGTGCTGGTGTTAGAACAATCAAATGCCAGGGACATATCAGGAATTTCCCATGCAATAATGCTTAGGGTTAAAATCACAACCACCAGCCACAAAAAGGTTCCTCTCACTCCTCTCTTAACCCTAATTTTTTCCTCCACGGAAGAAGATACCTTGTGTACATATGGCTGTGTGAGAACCCCTTTTTGCCAAGTGTGGGTCCCACTCTCCTTGTTACTAGTCTTTAAGCATTCCCTCTCTACATCATCACTCACCAGCACTTTTTTTTTCCTGTACTGGTATCTGAAGAAGGAATACAATACTAAAATAAACAGCACTAACACAAATATCTAGAGCAAGTACTAACACTGTTGACATTTCTTCTCTCACTGTAATAACAATTCACAGACAGAATGATCCTGAAACTGGTTCATACGTGATAATATGGATTATTTGTTTGAGCCTGCAAAGTAAAGAACATGAGCATTTGCCACATGAACTTGCAATAAACTACAGCCTTGAGCTGAAGCTGCACCCAGTTCCAGAAGGCAGCAGATGATATGGACGAACATAAGGGTAGCCTGCCCTGAAGATCTCCAGGTCCTTAGAGTCTGTAATAGAACGCTAAACGAGATCACGCTTCAGAAGTAGCTGGACACAATAGAACCTATAATGGAACTGCTGGTGAGGACTGTAATGATGTGCTGTTGCTGTTATGGACCTGCAGCAGCAAGATACTCTTGTTGCCCCTTAGGGATGAACTTGAAGAGTTGGAGCTGGAATTGCTAATGAGAGCTACTCACCCAATGACCAAAAGGTGAAAAGTGCTCAAGAAAAATGTAGGAGATGATTCAGAGATGCGGGTGACCAGGTGTAGAGAAATAGAACTGAGCAAGTAGGTCCTTCTCATCCTGTTCAAACATTTCAGTTGTTGGCCAATTAGCAGCCAGAGGCTGAGTCTTAATATTACAGTGTACAGCTGTGGAACTAGTTTAGATTCTAAATAGCCAGTGTTGATCCTTCAGCTGAATGGGAAGACCACACAGATCTCATAAGAAAATAAGATCACTTAGGTAAATGTTACATTCAGAAGCTCAGGAAGAAAAAGGGATAGGGATCATCATTTTTCAGTCAGAGCAAATGCCAAGCAGTGGGTGTTTCGGAGGTTACTGTAGCACTTCTGCAAAGACCATGATGTTCATCAGCAGCTAGTAACGGCAATATGTATAAGAACAGAGATATGCCTAGTATTGCAAAATGCACTGGAACTTATAATCCATTGTGTGTTCCAGCTTCAGAATGGAAACAGTTCAGAGGAACTGTACATACCTGGTAAGTTTGGAGCTCCGATAACACAATTCGACAAGAGTGGAAGCACTCCGTGGTCCAAGTTGATGCTCAATGTAACAATCCTGATTCTTGTCTCTTCAGGTCGTTGTTCCCAAGTACAGTTTATATAGAACCGAGCATACAGGAAAGCTATGCAGGAAGCAAGAATTACTGGTAACAAGTTGATACATCGCAAAAGAAAACATCAAAATAACAACTAGAGCTTCTAGATTTGACAGAATCATAGAAGATTCTATTATGCACATAAAAGAAAATTACAGTAGAGCCAGAGCTGAATGGACATGTACGTCTTAGTACAAAGCCTTTATTACAGAATTCATGGTCCAAGCTTGAACTACAGCCTGGCTATCCAGACACATGAGGCGTGTAAATTTATTTGGGAACAGCAGTTCGTGTGGTAAAACCTCTGAAATGATTAGAGAATATACAGGCAAACTTTAATTTTGTGTGTATATGACACATATATGCAAAATTTATGGTACATGGAACAACAAGAGGAAATGACATATCCTATCCATGGAAGTTTCATGTGCGGTTTGAACTATAGAGGTGAGTATAAACCCTTTTGGTTCTGTAAACAACCATCAGGCTTAAGCCAGCTCCAACAACACAGAACGCTGACATAATCAGTGAGCTGACAAAAAAGCAGATAGCTCCTTCACACTTCAGCGGTCCATCTGCAAGAAAACCCATGTTGTGAAGCAATCTTGGAGATGTCAATGCTGTTATCTGATGGCGCTGTGCTTGTTTCTCAGCTTCATAGTCATACAAATTACTAGCAATAAGGCCTGAGAAGATGAGTGACCCTGTGGGGTTTGCTACTGTGAGGAAGTTGTACATTGCACCGAAGTGTTTTACGCCAAAAAGTTCAGAGACAGCAGCTGGCACAATAGCCCAATGAGCTCCATATCCGAGTCCAACCAGGAAGGTTCCGATGTACATAGTTCCAGGCCAAGCCATTGCAAAGAGGAAATGCCCAACAGGCATCAGGATCTGAGCAATTACCAGCGCTATGTGCCTTGGGTATGTGTGTTCCCTGATTAGAAGAACATCAAATCAAGATATTAACAGTTCTGAAACTTGATATGCACAAAGGAATAATTCAAGCTTTATCAAACCTAAACAATAGTTACAAGGTGAACAAATTAACTGAAAGTAGAAGAATTGCAATTTACTAGTTGCATGCACCGACCAGTTCAATGCAAAAGCTAGCTGATGGGGAAAGACGGACAATTCATTCATACTTCCAAGTTAAAACAAAAATAATACCCGCTGTGGATTAAATCTCTAATGTTAACATACTGATATCCAGAATAACTGAATCGAAGTAAAGCACATCAGCCTAGACTTGACAAAATAGAAAAAGCTTTTCGTATTGGTGAAAAAATTATGATGCCAAACAACAATAGCAGACCCTTTTTCCAATTACAAACAGTGGTGGATAGGTCAGTGTCAATACCTGACAATAATCTCAGAGAAGTAGCCACCTCCAACACGACCAAGGAAATTCCATATGCTCATCAATGACACAAAAATATGCGCATCTTTGAACCCAACAGCCTGGCTCATCTGACCCAGATTGTCGATCACTGTCAGACCTGATCCTGATCCAAGTAGGAGCGACCACCAAATAAGCCAAAAATCAGCCTTCACCAATGCCTGCATCAGGGTGAAGTTTTCCCCTCGGCGGGGTCGCCTCCGGATTCTAACCCCACCCCTTGCTGCAGCTTGCACTAACTTGGTCTGCAACTCTGTGATCCTCTTTCTCCTTTCAGATGGAGGTAATGAATCAATGTCCTTAGGCTTCTCCTCTTCCACCTCACTTAAAAAGACCTCTAGTTGATCCTCTTTCTCTTGTGAAGTGCTTGTCTCTCCTTTTGATGGTTCAGAAAGGAGAGCCTCTTCAATTGGATGTTGTGTTTTGGACAATAGTGTCAAGGTCACAGGGATCACGATTGGTAAAACAAGAAGTATGAGTAGAACCACAGTGAGAAAATTAACCACATTGTCACTCAGTTGCATGAAATCTTGGACTAGCATGACGCCGACAAGATATGAGGCGAGGAGCAAGCAGATAGTGTAGATGAACAAGAAGCTGTTCTTGTCGGATGGACGCACCTGGCGGTGACCTCCAACGGGCCTAATAATAAACATCAGGCCAATGGCAACCAATGATGGACCGACTGCAACCATGAATACAAGTGTTGCATGGTCGGGTGTGTGCATTACTGCATACAGTTGTGTCAAGATTGCAGTGCTAAGGCCTGCAAATCCTTTCATAATACCCACTATTGGACCTCTGCTCTTGGGGAAGTTTTGGATGCATATAACAAGTGCAGTTGTGTTGAAGAATGTCTCGCCATTGGTCCCAACATAGATAATAACACACATCTGAATAAACAACAGTGAAACATTACAATTAGCCGCAGAAAATAAAGCCATATAACTACACAGTTTCATAATATTTGCTAGCAGAGAGTAGAAAACTCCACACGTTCTCCACATAGTTTGGTATGCGTGTGCCATGTTCTCCACATAAGTTGGTATGCAGATAGCAACGGGATTAGTCTGTCAATTGTAATTTGAGAAGCCCATGCTGCTATATACTGCAAACCTGAACACATACAATGCAAAAGTGGATAGATTTACAGATCTAAGATGATGGTAAAATATGAACAAAAAATGCAACTACAGCAAAATGACTGCATTGCATCATTCCCATTTGCCAACCAACACAATGTTAGGTTGAGGAAGTATGGCTAGACTATTTTGACAACCAAGCAGGAGAAGGAAGGAACGAGGGAGAGTTTCTGCTACAACAGAAACATAGAAACAGCCTACTTCTGAATTAAAAAAAAAAAAACTCCACGGCACAATTTCTTGATGAATAACAACTTGAAATTGAGAAAAGGTAGCAACCCATTACTGTCGATATAAAATTTCTCAATTCATAATAGTTACGCAACTGTTTAAAATTACAAAACGCTGTGCACATGGCCCAACATTAGTGACAACGACAACCTAAATATGGACACTAAAAACGAATATACCCTCAGCAGTACACTCATGTGATTTGATTGGTCAATTTCAGAAGTAAACTAAATGTGCTTAGAAAAGTCATCATTGCACTTGATCTGATCTACGATCCACTCGTTCGTCAGCTCGTTCAGTCCAGCTGTTAATTTTAATCATCAGGTCACATCTTAGGCCCACCTACTTGGCAATTCCATAAACAAATGAGCAGTTCACAGCACAAATAGAAACAGATCGAGTTTTGTCACTGGGGAACAGAACAATTTGACAGCCAACAAGTTGACTACTTGTGCTGTAATTTGATAGTAACTCCTGTAATCTTCAGATTTCATGACCAAGAGCAGTTATTTCCTCATAAACAAAAAGGCCAATCCGAACCGTTCTACTGTTCGCAACACGAACAACCATTGAACGGAGCAAAGGATTCCCATCCCATAATAAAAAAGGAAAAAAGCAAAAGACGAACTCACCATCCAGAGGGGCAGCGCCGGCGCCTGCCTGGTGACGATGAGCCAGAGCCAGCCGTAGCCGAGGAAGTTCTGCGCGGAGCCGATGAGCAGCATCGCCCACGACGGCAGCACGGCCGAGAGCGAGCCGGCGAGGAAGCCGACGCAGTCGCCGAGGTCCTTGGCGACGCCGAGCGCAGCCACCTGGCGCTGGTTGTAGCCCAGCGCGGCCTTGATGACCGGCGAGATGCTGCCGAAGAGGTACCCGATGCCGGCCATGGACTGCAGCCACATTGCGGCGACGAACACCAGCCACCGGTTCGTGGAGAAGGCCCGCAGCCTGTCCCCGAGCGTCCCCATCGGACTGGCCACGGAATCACCAGCAAGCAAAAGATGGGATTTTGGTGCTGGAATTTAGGGGTCAGGCTTTGATCCTAGAGCTTGATAAGCACCAGCGAGATTGCCAAATGGACGAAAACGTCGCGGATTTGGAGCCGAGAAAAGGAGGCAGCTTTGGGCCCAGTTCACCTAAAATCCAAACTTTGACACTATACAAAAAGAAAATTTCTCATCACATCAAATTTGTGGTACATACATAGAGTACTAAATATTGATGAAATCAAAAACTAATTGCACAATTTAATTATACTTTACGAGATAAACGTTTTGAGCCTAATTAATCATCGTTTGAACAATGGTTACCAAATACCAACGCAGTGCTACAGTGATTACTGTGGCTACAGTGTCTACGCCGGCACCGATTTCGCCCGCAACTAAGGGTGCGTTTAGATAAAAAAATTTTGGATTTTGGCTCACTGTAGCATTTCGTTTGTATTTGGTAATTAGTGTCTAATTATGAACTAATTAGGTTCAAAAGTTTCGTCTCGCGATTTCTCGACCAACTGTGTAATTAGTTTTTTTTTCTGTCTACATTTATCCATACATGTGCCACAAGATTCGATGTGACAGTTACTATGCAAAATTTTTTGGCAACAAAACAGGGACTAAACGAGGCCTTGATTGCGGGAAGCAAGGAATACACACTGCTGCAGCCTGCGGAAAGTGCTCAATGCTGTCCCAACAGACTTCCACCCAAAATAGAAGACCTGTTGCTTCTTTAGATAGCGTTAAAGGCCCTGTTCATTTGGTTATGAGTTACGGGAGAAAAATATTATTTATTTATTGAAAAAATATGAGTTATAAGTTAAATGAATATTCGTTGAAAAAATATAACTTATAAATTAAATAAATAGGATGAAACAATTCAATACTTATTTTGATATTATCTGACAATAAAACCTTAAAAGACAATCCTCTCTGTAAATAAATCCTCTCGAGAGGATATTTAAATTTAGCTTACGTCTGCTAGGGTCTTCTGACCGTAGGTATCGTGCGCAATAGGTCAGAGACAGCCGCGTCCGCAGTGGCACTGGCGACTTCGCCAGCCTGACGTGGCAGCAGAAAGAATAGAAAAATAAAACAAATGAATGGAGGTGAAGTGGCCCTGAGATAGCAGAGACGGTAGAATCTTTGAAAACTGTGCGAGACTGGTGAGGAGCCAAGCGCTAGCGATTCGTTTTTCAACACACTCTCTCCTCCACGTAAGATTCTGAGCACCAAATATCTATGACAAAACGTCTCGTTGGGACGCCCTGAGCGAGCAATGCTAATTGGTGCGTGTTTAGTTCACGAATTTTGAGAATTTGACTATCGTAGTATTTTTGTTTTTATTTAGCAATTAGTGTTTAATTATGGACTAATTAGGTTCAAAACATTTGTCTTGCAATTTCCAACCAAACTGTGCAATTAGTTTTTTTCGTCTATATTTAATACTCCATGCACGTATCGCAAGATTCGATGTAATGGCTACTGTAGCACTTTTTTGAAAACTTTTTAGGAACTAAACAAGCAGTTGGACTGCTTTAGCGCAAAACGAGGAAGGATTAATCCGCTGGAAAAGAGTGGCTTCTGATTATGAAATGCAAAGAGTCGGCGCAGAGATGATGTGGATCAGAAAGGGGAGAGCTTTACCGGCTTAACGCCAGAACCGGTTTCCGAAATTACGCAAAAGGAAGCCAGTTCGTTTCGATCGTGAATTATTACTGCTGCTGATTGGTGTCAAAAAAAAATTACTAGTGTCTAACTTATAATCCATGATCGTTTACGATCAAATGAACCGGTTGAAAGCAACCAGCGATAGGAATAGGACACCCCCTGCTGAACAAACGGGACTGCTAATGATGAGCGATGAGAGCTGGGGGGTGCAGGTGCTGGTCTCGGTCCACGGCTCCACGCGACGCTCTGAATGGACAAGAGATATATACAATGCTGAGTGTTGATAGAACCCGTCCGTTTTCACTCTCATGAACTCATCGCAACCGTTCCGGTTCACTTTCAACGTGAATAACGAGCTGTTTTATAGCCCCTCCTTTTAGATTCTCGAGGGCACTGGCACAATGTTTGCATCCATAAGGGCATCTTCCAAGAGTACGCCAAATTCTTGCTTTCCTCATCCATATTTTTTTACAAAAAAAAAGAAAACCCCATTTTAAAAAGTATCTCTTATCTCTTCTCTACTTTGGCACTCGACACGGCCGTCATCGTGCGTAAAAATCGTGCACCTTCGGCACACTTCTTTCCCCGCGCGGTCTCCTTCCGCGCTACGTTGTCCTCCGCCGCGTGCATGTGCGTCCGAGCTACATCTCTAAACGCCAAGTACGACCCGCCTTGCGTTCACTCTCTACGCACACACCTCCGCTGGGTATGGGTAGGCCATGGCGGTGTCTTGCGACGAACCCTCGGGGTCTCGCGCCTGGCCTCGGGGTCAATCGATTAGGAACTTCTGAAGGCAGTCATCGCGTGGCTTCCTTATCAATTGGAATTCTTTTCCTCGATTGGATCGAGTCTTCTCGCTGTGGCCGCCTGGTGCTAAAAAGATATGGAGCCGTCGCAGCCCCGGACGAAGCAAAAGTGCATGCGGATGAGTCCCGCGCCGACGCCAGGCTCACGTGCGATACTACGGCAGATGGCGTTGCGCACGATCTCCTCGGCCTGTGAGCACGAGTGCAGTAAACCGACCTCCAGACTCCAGTTTCCCCAGCGGCGAGGCGTGTGCCAGTGAGGGGACGACGAGCGCCTGCTTGCTTGCGTGCCGGCTGCTGGTTGCCTGGTTGCTACCCGCCGACTGGGAACTGCTGGGGATCGGCACGAGCATGGAAGTAGGCGGCGGCGAAGCGTACCGATGTCGTGCGAACAAAGCAACTGCCACAGGAAAAAAAGTTCTTGTGCGACTAAATTTTAATTTTTAGATTAGAAGTGAATCATTAGGTTAGGTACTCTCTATTCGGCTGTCATTATAAGTCGGCTATATTTTTCTCTCCCAACAAATCAGTCGTACAAATTAGCATAAACGGCTTATAGATCAGCCGAACAGAGCCTTGAAGATGATCTAATTTATTCATCCCAATCTTTTATTAGGAGTTGAAAAACACCATGCTTTGGGAAAGAAAATATAAGATACTCTTAGAAATGCTCTTAGTACTAAAAATAGCGGTCATTAGCTAGCTAGTTTTTAGCGGGGCTGTTTAGATCTAATGCTAATAGGAGGTTGGATAGTGAGTTAAAGACGCAAATGAACTATTAGCACATATTAGCATATTTAAACCTACTAATGAATCTAATAGTTAGCAACCCTCCAGCTAATAATTAGCATGTTTATTGATAAGTCTGTTTGAATTTACTAATACTAATTTTAGCTGCTAATTTTTAACGTTAATGGTTACAAACAAGTCCTAATTGTCCTTCGATCTAACCTACGTGATATATGCCGGTCGTTTTAGATTTTTTTAGCATCACTTATAACAGTTATTATATTACACCTTACATTGAAATCACGTGTAGCCCCTTTCATCGTAATAACATCAACGAGGACACGACGCTGGAAGTATCACATGGCTTGTACGTTCATGAATTATTGAGACAAATATCTACTGAAAAAATATTGCATGATTTGTGCAGTACCTTTTGAGCCACTATCAACAAATAAAACAGGTCCGCCCTTAAGGTCATACTGCAACATACACATTGAGCATGGCCTAACATTACTGGATTATCACATGATGGTCAAACCCTCTCTAAGACGATGATGTGATTCTTGAAGACTTTTGTTTGCTAATGCAAATGTTGCCGAGTACTCCCTCCATTCCAAATTATAAGTCATTCCAAAATGTTGAAAAGTCGAAGCATCTCAAATTTGACCAAAATTATACGATAAGATAATAACATTTATGATGTCAACTAAGTACCATTAGATTTTTTATTAATTATATTTTCGTAGTATACCTATTTGATGTCACAAATCTTTGTAATTCTCTCAATAATTTTGGTCACACTTGAGATGTTTTGACTCTCCAAGATTCTTAGAATGACTTATAATTTAGGATGGAGGGAATACCTTTTTACTTGTGGTCTTAGGAAAGCCTAACATTGACGCTAAAGTTGATCAGCACATGATAGGGGCTAGATCCCCCGAGGCCACATATGACCTAGATACGCAGCAGAGCAAGGTCTAAACAATGAGGCCGACCCATAGGTCGACGATGATGATAAGGTGCTCCTTCTTCACTTGAAAAACCCACGAACACCTTCCGAGAAGACTTGTCGGGGAGACGCACAGCAAAGGTGCCCTAGGATCGGCAAGGTCACTTAGAACACCAACAAATCTTGTAGATAGATATACTCGACAACAGGGGCCGAGGTTGGAAGAGCTTCAGCTAGAAGATAAAAAGGAGGCAGATTGATTCTAACGATTGGATAGATGGGTCTCTCAATCGCCTGTGATCCTCTCATACTGAAAGGATCGAAATGCCTATATGGGGTGAATAGATGTTTCCTAACATTCACAAACTTTTGCAGTGGATTAAATCACGGGTATCGAAATTTCTGGTCCCAAGCGAAATTAGTGGACTTGTCCAAAATTACGGTGAGGACCGAATTTTCGAATTCCGGAGAGTAGTGAACTAAATAATTATGAATTGAAATGCTCAAATATTAAATCGAGTTCACCACACAAGTAGAGTAGGAGTACTAAGTGAATCCACGCCTTTTGCTTGGTCCTCCACCTTCACATAATATATATCTAGCCACCACAACAAATAATGCAATCACAAATTACAAGTACACGGAGACAATGATTTATCCTGAGGTTCGGTCACACCACAAAGTTGTGCTTACGTCCTCGTTGTTGAGGCGTGTAGGATCTCTGGTTAGCCTAGAGGGGGGTGAATAGGCCTGTCAAAACAAACACTCAAACTTTTACCAAATTCACCCTACAACACTGCTGCTCTAGAGGGCGGCACTGCCGGACCAGAACAGCGGCACTGCCGCATCTGTAGACAACTTCGAGTCACAGTTCAAAATCAGTGAACAGAAACTTAGATCGGAGAAATTTCTCAGCCTACTGCAGGTATGATAGTCATAGATCCAAAGCTAGAAGTTATAGGAACACCGCACACAAGTAGATTGACTAGAAACCCTAGAAATCACCTCAACCAACAATATGAAATATAAGTAATGTAAATTAAGATCAAGTGACACAATAATTTATCACGTGGTTCGGCTCGCCACCAAGGCTTTCTTACCTCCATGTTGTTGAGGTTAGCCACTAAGGCTTAGGGCTTTCTAACCCTTCCTCGTTCTCAAGTCAAGAGACTTAACTCTTGAGGTGAGGGGTGAGTTTACTAGCTTCAAGAGATGGTTATAAATCTCCCGGGGCTACCACACAAGTTGCTAAGCTCCACGGGCGACGCTCTAGCCAGCTAGGAGCTAAGCTTCAAGAGTAACAAACACAACCGCCGGCCAAAACGTGACCCAAGTGATCTTTTGAGTTGAGGAATCAATGGAGCTACTCTCTAATCGAGTTTTGAACCCTTTTCTCTCAAGCATTGATGGGAAAATCAATGGATTTGCTTGAGAGCTTAAGGTCACTAATGGAGGGAGAGAAAGAGAGAGAGAGGCCCCTTTCTATTTTGGATGAGCTAGAGTAAGGAAGAAGAGGCAGAGAGTCGTTGAAGAGGAAGAGGAAGGGTATAAATACCCCTAGCCCCCAACGGTCACTTAAGTCACAGTAGTGCCACGGCTCAAGTGCGGCAGTGCCACACCACGTAAGACAACAAGGGTAAGAGTGAAGTGTAGACTGTCTTGGCTGTGAATCTGAGGATGCATGTGTATGTTTGAGCAGTTGGTAGCATATATTAGCTTAAGCATTGTGTCTCCCTTTATAGTATGGCTTTTCCTATACTCAAATTCAAAATATAAAAGAATTTAAACCTCCTTTGAGTTTGAAGCCATCTACATTTGTAATTGGGGGCTCCTCTGTTTCGTGTAGAATCCTCGAACATGAATTCCCTGCTTGTCATCTCGATAAATCTCATTAGTTCTCTAATTGCGTGGTCGTTGTCACCAAAACCCACAATTAGGGCTTGATTGCACTTTCAATCTCTCCTATTTTTGGTGATTGATGACAACCCAATTAGAGCTTACAAAAGATATAAAATAAATACTGAGATTTTCGAGCCATGGGTGTAGAGCCTCCCCCTAAGTATGTGAATAGAGAATTGAATTCTCAAATTGGCATAAGAAGTCAAGATTCACATTTTAGTGAAAGTGATGGGGCTCCCCCAACATCCATGGTCCTGTGGGGTGCTACATACTATGTCAGGTATGTAAAACGTGATGCAAATGATAGTTTATGCACAACATGGTTTACTGTTGCAGCTCGGTGCGGCACTACCGCACTTGCTTGTAATAGTACAGATCAGAACAGACACCACACAACATGTGATACATATAAAGATATATGTTCTAGCACAATTGTATCACAAGTGACAGTATAGATTAATATATGTCCATATCCCACACATATATAAAGTACTTAAGTAGCATTATTACATAATTAGAGTTTCTAATGGACTCTCAAACTCTCACCTAACAAAGACTACTCTAAACGGATATGAACATGACTCTAGCTACAACAACCTCTTCTCCATGGCGTCGAAAAAGTTATTGACCCCTCTAATTTCTCCCCCTTTGGCATAAAGCGCCAAAAAGAGAAGAAAAGAAGAAAGACCAACACTCACTCCTCATCCTCTTGGATGGTGTCCCATCGACATCATCCCCACTAGCAGCTCCACTAGCACCTGCAACATCCTCCTCTCCACCATCATCATTGTCAGAGGAGGAGGAAGAAGAAGACACCACCGCCCTTCCTTGGTGATGGGTGGTATAAGTGTGACGCTCACTGTCTGGTGCTCCTCCTCATGGACTACAAGGTGGATCTCAAACTGGTGTGTGGATCAAGCTCTGGCTGCTCCTACTCCTCCTCCAAATTTGTGTCAGATAGGCTAGGGAGGTTATCAAACCTCGGCAGTGACTAAACTAGAGAAAGAGGTGACAGCCCTGCATGCTCTCTAGCCTCCCAGTTGGCTTCACGGTTCTCTAATCGGTTCTGATATGCGGTCCTCGCTACATAGGTGCATGTGGTGAAGATGGCCTTGATCCACTTTCCAAATTTCTCCATCTTCTTTTCCCTTGCGAGGCCTAGATCGGGATGACTCAGGCACGTCCTCAACTAATGAAGAGTGTCTCACTGCCTTGCTAGCACCTGCCCCTTAGGTCTTCTCAATTTTGTTGATGGTGTGAAGACTATCTTTCTCAAATCTATAGCCAGAGATCCCTCTCAATCATAAACATGAGATAGGGGGCATAGGGTATCCCCTTTCTCCCATCCTCCATGGTGTTCCTTAGCTCATGCCACATGAAGTAAGAGACATTAAATCTATCACCTCTAGGAGCAAATCTAGCAAGCATATTCCTCACATATCCATTAAGATCAGAAGCTGCTCTATCCTTGGGATTGATAGTGTGCCTAATCAAATTGTTTAGAATGTAATAATAGCTCTTCAGGCCACTGACCTTCCCATCTACACTTCTCCTATCAATCCACATATATGGAATGTCATGGATCTTAGCTCTAGCCTCATCATGAATGTAAGTGAAGCCTCGCTCCTCCTCTCCAAAACCAAGGATCCGGCTAAAAGTCATAAAATCAACTCTATAATACCGTCCCCCAGTCATCCAGTGAATCTCATTAGTGTAGATACTATAGAAGAAAGTGGCATGGAACTAGGCTAACACTTCCTCATTCTAATTATATCTAAAGCTCATAATATTAGTGAGGCCAAATAACTCACAAGCCTTGATCACCTTATTGAATTTTGGCTCATTCTTTGCCTTCATCTCCTCCCAATCAACATACTTCATCTTGACAACATTGGATTTCTTAGAGTTGAAGTTCACAGATGCATAGAAGTTGGAATGAAACTCATTCCAAAACCTATAGTCAAACCTCATAATACTCTCTAATGTAGCTCCTGTCAAACTCCTCAATATGAGGTGGAGTATCTGGGTAAGCACCTGGAGGAATAGTGTGGCAACCCTCTCTAAGTTCTCCTCATCCTAGATCATCTGATCTCTCTGCCCCTGTCTCTGGCAACATCTCTACCTGTTGCACTGCTACTGCCCCTTGTGGTCCTACCATGACCATGACGAGGGCTCTACTTATCATGAGGCTCTATCATCTTCCTCTTCCTCCTCTAGTCATCATCACCTCTGGAGGCCATCTACGCAAAAATATAGACCAAAATGAGAAACTATACAAATAGAGAGTATGAGTTACCCTATAAAGCAAGTTAAGTAATTAAGAAGAGTCAACATGCAAGCGAGAGAAGCAACTAATGAAGTACTATCCCCAGATGTGCGGCACTGCTGCACCAGCTGTTTTACCATGGCTGCACTTTGCATCTTCTTGTCTACTGAACTTACTTCATAATTTAACTCCTAGCCCACTATACAGTCTCAGAAAGCATATGCATGTCTATGTCATCGATTCATCTAGATATGATTAAGAGAAAGCCTAGTAATCATGAATCTTAGCATTAGATGCTGAGTGAAATAGATAAAGTGAGTCAACCATCGAACTAGGAGTGTAGCATTGACATCTTTGCCATAGAGGTGCAGCACTACCGCACTAAGTGTGCGGCACTACCACAGCAGTCAGTTTGGTTACAAAGTTGAATCACAATTTCTACTTCAATCAATCCTCAATACACCATCCAAACTACTAGATATCTTTCAATCAACCATCCAAGACAACTAGAATCGACACATTGCATAGATCGGGAAGGATTTAGGGTTTCACCTTGGTTTTTGTGGATTGAGGAGGAAATAGATGAATCGGCTCCATCCATGAGTTAGGGCTACTACTGATGATGATGTAGAAGAACAGCAGCAGGCCATGGCAACACCAGAGGTGGTAGCATGGCTGGACAGAGCTACGGCGACGCGGCTGCTTATGGCGTGCGAGAGGAGAGGCGGCGGCTGCTGGGTGAAGTGAGGGAAGAGAGGGTTACCTGGGGGCCAGATAGAAGGGATGGGCCCCCACAGTAACTTGCTATTTTGGGCCGAATTTCAATTGAAACTCAAAGTGCGGCACTGCCGCTCGCCATGTTCAGCACTGCTGTAGTGCAGCACTACTGTAGGGTAGGTGCGACACAACCGCACTCCCTAGTATAGCAAATTTAGCTACTAACTAAATACCTCTATATATATAGGATATTGGCACATATCTCAAGCACACTATGATCTGCAATAAATAATCAATACAAACAGTGATCGTAATGCACTTGTTTCTTATGATAAAACATTTTAAGCACAATATTTATATTTTTGCAATTTATTTCTCCTATCCATGCTAGTTCATCAATCAAGGTGTGCTATAGTTTAAACCATGTTACAAGAATTAAGTATATTTAGCTCACTACACAAAGCACAAAACCTTGACTCATCAAGAGGCTTAGTGAAGATATAGGCTAGTTGCTTTTCGGTGCTCACATGGTGAATTTCATTATCTCCTTTGGCTTCATGGTCTCTCAAGAAATGATGTCGGATGTCTTTGTGCTTAGTTCTTGAGTGGCTTACGGGATTGCTGGCTAACTTTATGGCATTTTTGTTGTCACACAAGAGTGGGATTTTTGTAAAGTGGCATCCAAAATCTTGAAGGGTTTGCCTCATCTAAAATAGTTGAGCACAACATGCACCGGCTGCAACATACTTGGCCTCGGTGGTGGAAAAGGCTACACAATTTTGCTTTTTAGAACTCCAAGATACTAGGGACCATCCAAGGAATTGACTTGTCCCCGAAGTGCTTTTTTATCTACTTTGCAACCGATGTAATCGGAATCCGAATATCCAAGTAGATCAAACCTAGGGCCCTTAGAATACCACAAGCCAAGGTTAGGAGTGTGTACTAAATATCTCAAGATTCTCTTAACGGCCACTAAATGACACTCTTTCAGGTTAGCTTGAAATCAAGCACACATGCACACACTAAGCATAATATCGGACCTAGATACGCATAAATAAAGTTGAGAGCTGATCATGGAGCGATATACTTTAGTATCCATGGCTTTCCCTTCATCATTGAGATCTAGATGTCCATTTGTTGGCATGGGAGTTTTGATAGGCTTGGCATTCACCACGTCAAGCTTCTTGAGCATATCATGGGTGTACTTCGTTTGGCTAATAAAAGTTCCATCCTTCACTTGCTTGATTTAAAATCTAAGGAAGAACTTCAATTCACCCATCATGGACATCTCAAATCTCTTGGTCATGGTCCTACTAAATTCCTCACAAAAAGAATGATTAGTACTACCAAATATTATGTCATCGATATATATTTGGCACACAAATATATCTTTGCTAACTTTGTGAGTGAAAAGGGTAGGACCGTCTTTGCCTATTTTAAAGCCTTGTTTAAGCAAGAATTCTTTAAGGCATTCATACCATGCTCTTGGTGCTTGCTTAAGCCCATAGAATGCCTTTTGGAGTTTGTAGACATGGTTGGGAAACTTGTGATCTTCAAAGCCCGGTGGTTGCTCAACATAGACTAGTTTTTGAATAGGGCCATTGAGAAATTCACTCTTCACATCCATTTGATATAGCTTAAAGTTGTGATGAGTGGCATAGGCTAGAAGCATTCAAATTGCTTCAAGTCTTGCCACCAGTGCATATTTTCTTCAAAGTCCAAGCCCTCTACTTGAGTGAAACCTTGAGCAACCAACCTTGCCTTGTTCCTTATCACCACTCTATTCTCATCTTGCTTGTTGCGGAAGACCCACTTGGTGCTAATGACATTGGTATTGGGTCGTTCCACCAAAGTCCACACTTGGTTTCTTTTGAAGTTATTGAACTCTTCTTGCATGGCCATCACCCAATCTAGGTCTCCAAGTGCTTGTTCTACCTTAATAGGCTCCAAAGAGGAAACAAATGAGTAATATTGACAAAAGTTTGCTAAATGTGAATGAGTTGTTATCCCCTTTTGAAGACTTCCAAGGATATTATCAATGGGATGATCCTGTTGTATTGTTTGCCTTAGCCTTGGATGCTCAATGGCCTCTTATTCATCTTCTAGATCTTCATCATCATCTTGCTCAAATATGGGTTGTAGGTTTTGTCCATGAGCTAGAGTCGAATCAGCTGCTGCTGACTGTGTAGGTGCGGCACTGTCGTGCTTTGGAGTTGTAGCAGGTGTTTGCTGCAGTATAGCATCAGGTACGTCAGCGAAAAATTGGTGCATCAGCAACTTGAGGAACCTCCACTTTAGTGGCTTTATCTTCTTGTGGTCTAATATCACCAATTACCAATTGCTTGATTGCTTCACATGGTGGATCCTCCTTTCCTACAACACTTGAATCAACTTGCTCTACTTGAGAGCCATTAGATTTATCAAATGTCACGTCTACTGCAATCTCAACTCTCTCAGAGGCAGTGTTCACCTAAACGGCCACTAAATGGTAAACAGTGGTAAATTGTTTTGTTTATGGGGTAAACAAAAATTAAACGGTTGACCATTTAAACGATCAAAAAATGAGAAAAACGGTCTAAACGGCCTAAATAGAATGGAGATAAACAGTATTAAACGGGCTAAACAGCTATTTAAACGGTTGTTTAGACGAACATGAGGTAAATCTAGTTCAGTTTTGTATGGATAAATTTGTATACTTAAGTTTATTATATTTATAAATGTGTACACTTGATATGTTACATGCATAAATATCTATATTTGGTTCTTTTCACATGCATAAATATATATACGTACCAAAATAATTGATTTTTACTCGGATAAATATGTATAAATTCTAGAATACTTGATTTTTCACATGCACATATATAATTATATATATATTTGTTTAAAAGTAAAAAACCGTTTAGACCGTTTAACTTTGTTTAAACACCGTGTAAATAGCCTAAACGCTAAACGAAGAGCGACTGTGTAAAGACCGTTTACCGTTTAGGAAAACATTGCTTGGAGGTTTTGTTGAAGACAAGGTAGACATGCTCATTTGATCCATAACCATGAAACACTTACAAACTTAGAGATTTTAGGTTTCTTGTTAAGTATGAAACACTTGCACCCAAACACTCTAAAGTAGGACACCTTAGGCTTGTTACCGATTAGAAGCTCATATGAAGTTTTCTTCAACTTCTTGTGTAGGTAGAGGCGGTTGATGGCATGGCAAGCGGTGTTGACGGTGTCACACCAAAAGATGTCCGACGTCTTGTACTCATCTAGCATTGTTCTTGCCATGTCAATGAGTGTACGGTTCTTTCTCTCTACTACACCATTTTGTTGAGAGGTGTATGGAGTTGAAAACTCATGCTTGATGCCCTCTTCATCAAGAAACTCCTCAACTAGAGTATTCTTAAATTCGGTCCCATTGTCACTTCTCACTTTCTTGATGGGAAGACCGAACTCCTTTTGAGTTCTTCTAACAAATATCTTCACCTTCTCTTGAAATTGGCACTTGTCATGCAAGAAAAATATCCAAGTGAAATGGGAATAGTCATCAACAATAATAAGACCATATTGTTACCCCCGATACTTAGGTAGGCGATCGGTCTAAAGAGATCCATATATATTAGCTCCAATGGTTGCTTGGTGGTCATGATGCTCTTTGGTGGGTGAGGTGCTCCAACTTGCTTTTTGGCTTGATAAGCGCTACAAATCCTATCTTTCTCAAAGTGAACATTTGTTAGTCCAAGGATGTGTTCATCTTTTAGAAGTTTAGGCCAATTTCCTCACCCCAACATGGGCTAGTCGGTGATGCCAAAGCCAACTCATGCTAGATTTTGCCACTAAACAAGTCTCAAGCTTAGCTTTACTTTTGTTGAAATCAACTAAGTAAAGCTTGTTCTTTAATTGGCCCATAAAGACAATAGAGAAATCCTCCATTCTAAAGACTTCCACACCCTTATCTGAAAAGAGACAATTGTAGCCCATCTCACACAATTGAGAAACAGACAACAAATTGTAACTCAATGAATCAACATGTAATACATTTGTAATTGAATGCTCAAGGGTTATAGCAACTTTATCGAGACCAATCACATCCCCCTTTGAATTGTCTCCAAAGACAATATTTTCATTTGAGTGCGTCATCAGGGGAATATGATGAGAACATACTTCTTTCTCCGGTCATATGATTTGTACATCCACTATCAAGCACCCAACTTGATCTACCGGAGGAGTATGCCTATAAAACAAGTTTAGTTGCTAGATTTAGGTCTCTAATTTGAGTTGGGGCCTTGCATGTTAGTCACAAGAATCTTAGGAACCCAAATAGAAGTATTCCTATATATGTTGGTTTCCTTTCCAACACATTTTGCAACCACTTTCCCACTGCTATTGTTCCTCAAAACAAGCATGATGTCAAGCTTTATCGAGGTATATAAGTCTTCGATTGATAGGCATACTTATTCTTGGTGGCCTACACTAATTTTTTAGGCTTCTAGAAAACCTATTTCTCCTGGTACACCTTCTTCTTAGGGCTTAGTTTGATCAGGAGGAGAATTGGTAGCCTTCCCATTTTTGAGGGGCGCGGCACTGCCGCCCTTCACTGTGGCACTGCCGCTTGGGGACGCTGTACTACCACGGTCTGTGTAGGCTATTCTGTACCAATTTTGCCCTTCCTCTCAAACTACACACACTCATAGCCATTCACTATCCTTCTTCCATTTGTCTTGGCTCCTTTTGTGTGTCCAAGCCCATCCTTGATTGACGGATGCCTTTCTTGCTTGGATTGTGGCCCTTTTGATTCATCATTCTTCTTGTCATTGGATTGGGTCTCACCCATCCACCCTTTTCCAATGATTTCATTGAGCCTAGTAATCTCCTTTCTTATAGCCTCCATGTTTGCAAGGTTAGTGGAATAGGCATTCAAATCAAGATTAAAATATTCTCTAAAGCCTTGACTAGTGGAGGGAGTAGAGGTTTTCTTTTGCCTTAGGGAGATGTGAGTTGCTATCCCAAAGAATGCCATATTACATCTCAAGTTCTTTGTGCTTTTCATCCAAGTCATAATACTTTTTTCTTGAGAGCTTTATTTGCTTTCTTTGTAATATCATGGTCCTCTTGCTCTTTGGACAAAGCCTTACGCAAGGATTCCACCTCACTTCTCTCTAATGCAAGAGCTTCTTTGCTAGCAATGTAGAGATCCTCTTGTTGGACAAGAGTCTCTTCTCTAGATTCTAGCTCAGCTTGGACACTCTCTAAATCCTCCATTAGCTTAGTGATGAATAATTTGGTCTTTCCATCCAAATTTTTAGTTATCATGTTTATTTCTTCATCACTAGATTCATCATCACTAGAGCTATCACTAATATCACTACTAGAGATATCACTAGGAGGTGGAGGAGATTTGGCATTCGATTTGGATTTTACCTTCTCACCCTTTGCCAAGAGACAAATGTGAGGGGAGTAGTAGCCATCATCGGACATGTTGTTGAAGATCCTTAGTGTAGGGGATGACTTGTGAATAGCAATGGTTACAACCTTCTCATCCTCCTCACTTGTGCTCTCTCTAGTTGAGTCCCATTCATACCCAATATGAGCCTCTCCCATGTATTTCTTCCTCTTTCTTTGGTCGGCCTTCTCGTCTTTCTTGTCCTTTTTGTATTTGTTGTCCTTGATCTCATATGGACACTTGGCAATAAAGTGATCGGTGCTTCCATAATTATAGCATGTCCTCTTTTTCTTGTTTGGAAAGCTTCTCTTCACTACCTTGTAGCCTTGCTTCTTTAGACCCATGTGAGCAACATCATCAATCTTCTCATATTGATCATCATCATTTTCACTTTCACTTGAAGATGATGTGGTCTCTACTCTTTCTTGAACTTGCTTGCTTGCTTGGGGCTTGCTAGTTGAAGCTTGTTGGTTGATCTTGGACTTGCTTGTAGAGCCTTACTTCCTTGATTTGTTGGCCTTGAGAGCTACATCTTTGATCTTGATGCCCTCTAACTTTGCTTGCAATTCTCCAAGTTTTTTCCTCTCATTTGCTTATTCTCTTTGCATGTCAAAGGTCAAGATCCTCCCAAGTACATCATTTGGTGTGAAGTACTCAAACTTCTTGTCGGTGCAGAAAGTGACCAACATGTAAATATTTGTAGTTTTGTCGTACGTTATGATCGGAGGTGGCCTAGCACTCAATGACACATGGTTTATACTGGTTCAGGCAATGTGCCCTATGTCCAGTTTGAGTCCATCGATGATTTTATTCCTGAGCCTAGGTGGTCGAAGTCTGTAGTGGGGTTACAAACGAGAAGGAGAAAGATAGGGTGTACGAGAGGTCCAGTCGGAAGGGCTAAGAGCGATAGGAGCTCCGCTATGGGCTAAGTGTTCAAGCATGTGCCAAAGGTCCAAACCTGGTAGTTCTGTGATTGTGAGCTAGTGAACTTGATTGATCTGGATTAACTTGTCTTGATTTGAATCAACTAGGGTCTATTGGGAGAGAGTGCATCTCCTTTTATAGATGAAGGGATGGCCTTACAAGTGAGGGGGAGAGAGTACGAATGCTTCTAAGCCTTGTTGCCCACGCCGATGGGTATAGGATGATGGTAGGCGCCCACAACACTATTGGATGTCAGATGCACATGGGAAGTTCCATCGTCCTTGTTTGGGTATGGCAGATGTTGGTACCTGTATATACTGTTGATGCCTAGAGGCATTGTGAGGAGTTTCACCATGTGCACTCGGTACGGTAAATCCCAGCGCCCACAACACTGTCGATGCCTAGAGGCATGTGGGGAGAGCCTTACCGTATGGAGTTTAATGGCGCCCACAATACTATAGGGGAAATGTAGGCGCCTACAACACTGTTTGTGTTAGGGTGCTTGTAGAGTACTGTTCCTACAGGCGTACAGGGTATAGTCCCTAGTATCGTGGTTTGACGTGTGCTCCTTGCCCTGCTTTCTCTATCCGTTCCTAGATCCTTTCTGAGTGGATGTCCCCAGGTCGGTTAGTCCCAGTTGGCTCTGGTTGCGCTAGTCGTAGAAGAGCAGTGAGCAGGGTTTTTGCATACCCTGGTTGGAGACGCAGGTGAAAGGATCAAGATGCCCAAGAGGGGGGGGGTGAATTGGGCTAATTCTAAATTTTCTTACAATAATCAAATCCTACGGATAGCCCAATTAACCCCTTGTGCCTAGAAAAGTGTTTCTATCAAATCAACGCACAAAAGACTTGCAACCTATGTTCTAAACTTACTCTAGCATGGCAATTCTATGAATGTAAAGACAAGTATTGAATTGCTCAAAGTAAATGCTCAAAGTAAATGGAGAGAGGAACGCGGCAATGTTTTACTGAGGTATCAGAGAATCGCCACTCTCCACTAGTCCTCGTTGGAGCACCCGTGCAAGGGTGTAGCTCCCCCTTGATCCGCGCAAGGATCAAGTGCTCTCTACGGGTTGATTCTTCGACACTCCGTTGCGGCGAATCACCCAAAGCCGCTCACAACTTGAGTTGGGTCACCCACAAGCTCCGCCGGGTGATCACTAAGCTCCCAATCACCACCAAGCCGTCTAGGTGATGGCGATCACCAAGAGTAACAAGCACGAACTCTCACTTGACCACGCGAAGCCTAATGAGAAGATGGATGCATACTTGTCTACTCTTGATTCACTAATGAGGTTTCACTCTTGGATTCTCAAATCACAAACACCTCACTAGGACCTTGCTCTTCTTGGCACTCACAAACATGTTTCTCAGCTGTTGGAATGAGCAAAAGTGACTCCACTCACGAGTGGAGCTTCTATTTATAAGGTAGCCTAAAAAACGAACCGTTATGAGCTTCTGTGGGGTGACCGGACGCTCTGATCATTTTGACCGGACGCTTCAGTCAGTTCAACCTGCGCAACAGTTTTCACGTGATGACCGGACGCTGTCAGGGTCCGGTCAGTACTGTCCGGAACGCGTCCAGTCGCTCTTGGATGCTTACTGTAATCGACCGGACGCTGGATACTCAGGGTCCGGTCACCACTGACCGGATGCGTCCGGTCACACTTTCTCAAGTCTGGACCCTTACTAGAGTCGACCAGACGCTGGCCCTCAGCGTCCGGTCACATTGACCTTCCAACGTCTGGTCACACTAGACTTGATCACCTCAGTCAAATGAACTGACCGGACCCTGCGGCCAGCGTCCGGTCGCACCGGAGCCAGCGTCCAGTCAGTATTTGACCCTCCATTCACTTCCAACTTTCGAACATATGTGAATGAAGTTTGCTCCAAAGGATTTTAGGCATTCATAGGAGCTACCTAGAGCTAGTTTTAACAAGTGTGCACCACACCTAACTCACTAGACTCAACTAGGTCAAGCTACCCATTCATACCCCCTTCATAGTATGGCCAAAGGAAAAACAAAGTCCTAAACTACTCTAAGTGTCTCTCCAACTTCAATTGACACTTAGAACTAGTTATCCTTAACCTTGTCAGTCCATCCTTTGAAAACCGAAACGATTTCCATCGTAGGGGCATGACAAACTAGATTGCCCAGTCGATCTCCATTACCATGACCTAACTTAATTGCCTCTGCAAAACACACGTTAGTCATAGTTATCTTGTATTGACATTAATCATCGAAATCCAACTAGGGGCCTAGATGCTTTCAATCTCTCCCCTTTTTGGTGATTGATGACAATACCACCTCGAGTATGTTAAAGAGTGAGGTTTTTGATGGGCTTGGTTCATATAAGCTTTTGTCGATAAGAACAAGAGAGTCAGGCAAGCTTATATGACCCAAGCCAACACAATGTACTCAAAGGATATGAATTAAGCATGAGTACAAGTAACAAAGCTCATTTGCTTCGGAGGATAAATGCGGAAGCAAAAGCAAATGAGCATAACACAAGTGATATGACATATAGATAATGCAAAGTAGAAATCACACATGTCATATATCACAATCACGTAGATAGCACTATCACATATATATAATAGTATGCATGAAAGTAAACTCACGAATGCATAAGTAATAGTGTATCACACAAATAAAACTCCAAATGTATATAATAAGCTAATACTAGATAACTAGCTCCCCCTAAAACTCGCTCCCCCTGAGTCTACATACTCAAACCCTCTCCCCCTTTGGCGTCAAGCACCAAAACCTAAGGAACGGTCGGCGGGGCTGCAGCGGACGAGTCGGGCGCTGAAGTACGTGGGGCAAGCTGGAACTAGGCACCATCATCATCTGACCCTGAGCTCTGAACTAACTAACCCTCTGTGGCAGGAAGTGTCGTTGAAGTGGTCTGGGTCTGAGCTAGGGCTGGTGCTGCCTGTGAAGCTGCTAGTATGTCTGTCGTAGGATCTGACGAGGCGACAGACGAAGGGAGCCTCTGAGTAGTCACTGTGACTGGAGCTGCTGTAGATGGACCGACGGTATGCATATGAGGCGGAGTAGGCATGCCGGTCAACTCGCTGAAGGATGCTCCAAGACTCTTGGAGACTGACGTCTCAGGCACGAATAGCGAGGAAGATTGCTCTGGTGTGAAGCCCGTCTGAAATGGAGTGAACTGCGGGGCTACCATGGGTGAGGCTAACCACTGGGACACCTGTACAAGAGGTGAAGCAAACTGAGCTAGAGGTTGTCCCTGACTCTGGAGCCCACTGGGCTGTACTGCTGGAGTCGTTGAAGTGGTAGGAGGCTATGCAAGCTGGGGCAAAGGCTATGGCAATGGGACCCCAATGGCTGTCACTACATGCTGCATGCATCCCATGAGCTGCTGCTGCATAAGTAACTGCTGGTGCTGAAGGAGCTGCTGCTGCCGCTAAAACTCATCCTGACGAGCCTGAAACTATGAGAAGTTGGCAGCTATCTCCTGTGCCTGTCGTGTCTGATCCTACTGCATCTGCTCAAGAATAGTAATGAGAGCGGGGTCTGTCTGCGGAGCAGGTGGAGCAGAACTAGAGCTACCAGCCTCTGCATCGTGTCTGTGTGGAGGCATCTAAGGTATAGGCTGGTAGTCGTCGTTAGAGCTATCACTGTACTCGCTCACCTCCTGCTGTGCCTCTAGCTCCTCCTCCTCAGTGGTTGCAATCCCTCTGATGATCTCATCCTACTGAGCTACGGACTCTGGCATGTCAGGACGATGGCTAGGCTATCTAGGTGCCTGAGGAGTGGTGTGTCTGATCCTCTATGACAGGTTGTAAGCTGGGAACTCTATGGTGGCACCTGTATACTCATCCATCATACTAGGGGGCTTATCAAGCATAACTCTGCGGATGAGGAACGTGATCCAGTGAGCATAGGGAAGCTGCCTGCGACCCTTGAATCCCTCAGCTATTGTGTCCTCCATCTCTGAAAGCAGGAGATCCTAGATATCAAATACTGTCTGCTGCATGATGGCATTGAGAAGCCAGAGCTGTAAGCGAGTCAGGCCCTCCCTGTATCCCAACCTAGGAAGCAGTGTCCTCCTGATGATGGCCTCTAGCACTCTCGCTGTAGGAGTCAAGTCATTGGGGTTCCTGCTTGACCCCTCACCAAAGGGCTCCTTAAAGCAATGACACACTAAATCTGTAGGGGGCACCTGCCCTCCATGAGGACGCTTGGGAGGCCCCTGCTATCCATAACAAACCTCATGCATCTTGATAGGCTGCTCTTGTAGCCTCAGTATCTCTCTAGCCCTGCCACTCATCACTCGGTAGTCTTTGCCTCTGAAAGCAAAGTGAATAAACCTGTGATGTGGATCAATGAAGAGTGAAGCATAAAACTGATGAACCCAAGATGGTACATATATTCTTGTCCGTCCAATCAAATCTGTCAGTCCTAGCAAATATGATAAGTATGGCTGAATGCTCTCTCTGGCTGCTGCCACAATAGAATCTATCTGACAAACTCTCTGAGATCTGAACACTGCCCCACTGTTGAGATAAGCATTGTAGAAATCCTCCTGTAGTGGCGTGTAGAAACCCTTAGCTGCTCTCTCATCCCTCCTTGGAGGAAACCAAACCTCAAACTCAACAAAACACAGCTGCTGAACCTGCTTGGCTGTAGTGGCCCTCAAGTCGAGGTGTACCACTAGAGGCAGACCCTATGGTCTAGGCGGAGGGCATGAACCCTACACTGTGTAACTGGCCTTGGTGGAACTACAGCACTGGTACGACTCGAGCGGCGTAGTTGAGGTGCCGGCTTGGTCTCCTCGGTCTGCTGGGTCTACTGAACTGGCTCCTGCGCTGCTGACGGACCATCCTCAATGGCAACCCATCGTCCTACAAACATGGTAGTCCTAGCTGGACAACCGTGATGACGCTCAACATCCTCAATCACAGCTCTCAGTGCTAGTGAAACCGGCTAATCTACAATGACAACTCCACTGCGGGCACCACCTCTCTCGGCACGCTCTGCGGCCTCTGCAATAGCTGCTACTCTCACTGTCTCTACGTCGAGGTACTTCCGCTTCTTGGATGTCACCTACTTGGTTGACTTGCCCTTTGATCTGGCTGGCTGGCGAGGCGGGGGCCTCCAATCATCATCACCTAGGCCACCACCAACATTCTTGGTGCAGGCCATCTGAACTGACAAGATGATGAACTGACGCTGATGAGGATCAACAGACAAACTGAACCTCTCGAGGCTTGGCCTCGATCCTTACTCACGAGCTTGGCTCCGAGATGACTGCCAACTACCAGAAGAACCACAATGGAACCGACTCGCTGCATGATAGAATAGATGGATATATAGATAAATACAATATGTCTAATAGATGCGAAACCCTAATAGAGAAAGCAATGTAGATGCGAACTTGAATCGAATGGCTTTCTACCTGACGATCCATGAACCGAGAAAAGATAAGTTGTCGCGCGGGGAACCTCAGAACCGGCTAGGGTTAGGTCAAACAGCCCTAAATGCAATGGGGAATCAGTGCATTGAAAATTTGATCTAGGTCACAATTGTATAGATCAAGATTGAAAGGAAATTTTTTTTGCCTTACCAATCAAGAAGGTGATAGGGCTAGAGCACACGGCGAGAGATGACACAGTGAGACTTGGCAGTGGGCTTCTCAGGTGGCACGGTGGCGAGATGACCGAGCGAGCATGGTGGTGCATGAGCTACGGCGGCGCGGGCTGTGCTGGCATGGTGGCACGCGGGAAGGCTCAGGCGCAGTGGCGCGGCGAGGCTTGAGCACGGCGGCGTGGGCGCGAGGTGGCCGGCGCAGGGTCACGGTGGCGTGGCGAGGCAAGAGCATGGCGGCGGGCTAGGCTATGGCAGTGAGTTGGTGGCGGTGTAGGCTAGGTCTCAGAGAATAGGTCACGGCGGGATACGAAAAGGGATGCGGTGGTATGGTTAAGTAGTCCCCCAAACGCGACAGAAAAGGAAACAGAGAAAGGAGTCCAGAATACGCGCGAGATCCACTGACCGGACGCTCTGGTGGTAGCGCCAGATGCTACCACCCAGCGTCTGGTCGATTCCAGAGAGGTCCAAATCCTCTAGAATTGGGACCGGACGCGTCCGGTGGTCCATGACCGGACGCAGGCAGGGTCCGGTCAGTACAACTTGGTCTTCCTTCGATCGACCGGACACTGAACCCTTCTTGACCGGATGCACAGACGCAGCGTCCGGTCACTCCTTCACTAGCAGTTCACCTCCTATGAACTGACCGGACGCTGGACAGCAGCGTCCGGTGCAGCGTCCGGTGCACCTTTTTTAGCAAATCTTCAAACTTCCTTCTCGCTGCCTGTTCCCAATCAAGTCCCAACTTGAATAAGATCCAAATAAACACCAATTAGGACTGATGTGAGTGACCTCTCTCAAACCCTCATATTTTTCAAAATATTTTGCCTTAGGCTATAATTCTTTTTAAGAAAATATGCAACAAGAGGGCAAATGGAACAAAACAACAAAACAACATTCATGCATATGCAATACTTGTAAGTAAATCTAGTTGCTTGTCAAGTTTGATCCAAGGTTAAGCTTCTTCACATGCTTTTCGGCGGTTATCTTAACCATGTTAGACAAGCCCTATATGCATTGCCACAAATTTAAACATGTTGTATATTACAATGAATGCAAGGGACAACATAAGCTCAATTTTTAGTGAAGTTACTAAAATCGAGTACATTGAGCTCATTCCGCAATCTACAAAATGTAGCCTCATCTAGCGGTTTAGTGAAGATATTCGCTAATTGATCTTCGGATCTTACACCTTTTAGTGATATATCATTTTTGGCCACATGATCTCTTAGAAAGTGATGGCGGATATCTATATGCTTGGTGCAAGAGTGTTGAACCAGATTATTTGCAAGTTTTACCGCACTTTCATTATCGCACAAAAGAGGTACTTTCTCTAGAACTACTCCATAGTCTAGCAAAGTTTGTTTCATGTATAATATTTGTGCACAACAAGCACCCGCGGTAATGTATTCCGCTTCGGCGGTGGACAAAGCCACACTATTTTGTTTCTTGGAGGACCAAGACACAAGTGATCTACCAAGCAAATGGCACCCTCCGGATGTGCTCTTTCTATCAACTTTGCATCCGGCGTAATCCGAATCAAAATAGCCAATTAATTCAAATAAAGCTCCTTTGGGATACCAAAGGCCAATGCTTGGAGTGTGCTTAAGATACCTAAGGATTCTTTTTACGGCAATTAAATGAGTTTCCTTAGGACTAGCTTGAAATCTAGCACACATACACACACTAAACATGATGTCAGGCCTAGATGCGGTTAAATATAACAAGCTACCAATTATAGAACGGTAGAGAGTTTGATCAACCGGGTTACCTCCCTCATCTAGGTTGAGATGTCCATTTGTAGGCATTGGTGTCTTGATTGGCTTACATTCATCCATCTTGAATCTCTTGAGAAGATCTTTTGTATATTTCTCTTGAGAGATGAAGATGCCTTCTATCATTTGCTTGACTTGAAAACCAAGAAAGAATGTAAGCTCACCAATCATTGACATCTCGAACTCCTTCGACATCAATTCACCAAATTCTTTGCATGAGTCTTCATTTGATGATCCAAAGATGATATCATCAACATATACTTGACAAATAAAGATATTCTTGGTGAATAGTGTGGTGTCGACCTTCCCAATGGTGAAGCCCTTCTCAATAAGGAAGTCCCGAAGGCGCTCATACCAAGCTCTTGGGGCTTGCTTAAGCCCATATAGTGCCTTGGACAACCTATAAACATGATTAGGATATCTAGGGTCTTCAAACTCAGGAGGTTGATCAACATAGACTAGTTCATTTATAAAGCCATTTAAGAATGCACTTTTCACATCCATTTGATATAGTTTCATTTCATGATGTGATGCATATGCAAGAAGGATACGGATGGCTTCTAATCTTGCAACCGGTGCAAAGGTCCCTCCAAAATCTAAACCTTCAACTTGAGAGAACCCTTTTGCATCTAGTCTTGCCTTGTTCCTCACAACAACACCTTGATCATCTTGCTTGTTGCGGAACACCCACTTTGTTCCAATAACTCTTGCACCTTTTGGTCGCTCTTCAAGATTCCAAACTTCATTGCGAGTGAAGTTGTTCAACTCTTCATGCATGGCATTGATCCAATCCGGATCTTTAAGAGCTTCTTCTACCTTGGTAGGCTCATAGCAAGAGACAAAAGAGTGATGAGCAATAAATGAAGTAAGTTTTTGAGATCGAGTCATTACACCCTTTGATGGACTCCCTATGATGAGATCTTGTGGATGATCTTGTAGGAGAGGTGTATTTCTTCTATTGACCTCTTGAGGAGGAGGTTGTGGAGCATCAACATCTTGTGCTTGTACCACCATTTGCTCATGGGAGATATGAGTATCTTCATTTTCTACTCTCCCATCTTTTTCACCATCTTGTGGTACACTTGATGAAGAAGGTTGGTTAATGATTTGTACATCATCTTCATCATCTTTTGGCTTGATGTCTCCCACTAGAATACTCTTCATAGCCTCCCTCAATGGTTCATCACCTACATCATCAAGATTCTCATGTGCTCCTTGGGAGCTGTTAGATTCATCAAATTCCACATCATATGTTTCTTCAACCAAGCCGGTGGCATGATTAAATACTCTATATGCTTTGGACTTTAATGAGTAACCGACAAGAAAACCTATATCACAACGTCTTTGAAACTTCTCTAAGTGTTGCCGCTTCTTGTAGGTGTAGCACTTGCAACCAAACACCCTAAAGAAGGAGACATCCGGCTTCTTCCCATTGAGCAACTCATACGGTGTCTTGACAAGGAACTTTTAAAGAAATAGGCGGTTGGATGCATAACATGCGGTGTTGATTGCTTCCACCCATAGAGCTTTGGGGGTGTTGTACTCATCTAGCATTGTCCTTGCAAGAGTGATCAAAGTCTGGTTCTTTCTCTCAACTACACCATTTTGTTGAGGAGTATAGGTTGTGGAGACTTTATGTTTGATTCTAACTTCATCACAATAAGCTTCTATGTTTGTGTTGTCAAACTCTTTGCCATTGTCACTTCTTATCTTCTTGAGCTTCACTTAAAATTCATTTTGAGCTCTCTTGGCAAACTTCTTGAAACAAGATGCAACTTCGGATTTGTCATGAAGGAAGAACACCCATGTATACCTTGAATAGTCATCCATAATCACAAGACAATAGAGATTTCCTCCCAAACTCTTATATGTTGTTGGTCCAAATAAATCCATGTGTAGGAGTTCTAGCACTCTTATGGTTGACATGAAAGCTTTGGTTGGTTGAGTGTTTGCAACTTGCTTGCCGGCTTGACATGCACTACAAAGCTTGTCCTTCTCAAACTTCACATCCTTCAACCCTCTCACCAAATCATTCTTCATAAGCTTCTTGAGTGAGCTCATCCCAACATGAGCAAGTCTTCTATGCCATAGCCACCCAAGTGTTGTTTTGGTGAATAGGTAAGTCTTCAAGTTTGCATCTTCGGAGGTGAAGTCAACTAGATATACGTTGTTGTATCTAAATCCATTGAATATCACTTGATTGTCATCTACCTTGGATACAACAACCTCCTTCTCGGTGAATAAGCATTGGAAGCCAAGATCACACAATTACCCAACGGATAGCAAGTTGAAACTCAATGAGGCAACATAGAGAACATTGGAGATGGAATAATCATTTGATATTGCCACTTTGCCCAATCCTTGAACCTTGCCCTTTGAATTATCTCCAAATGTTATTTTCTCTTGTCCATCTACCTCTTCATCTAGTGAGGTGAACATACGAGGATCATCGGTCATATGTTGAGTGCAACCACTATCAATAACCCAATGACTTCCACTGGTCTTGTAGTTCACCTACACACAAGAGATTCAAGCTTTAGGGATCCAAACTTATTGAGGGCCCTTCACCTTCTCAACAAGTGACTTAGCCACCCAAATCTTCTTAGGCCTACTCTTGTTGGGGGGTCCTAAGAACATGACTTTCATCTTTCCACTCGAATCTTTTCTAAGCATGTAGTGAGCATTGAAAGCAAAGGGTCTAGCATGCTTGGGCAAGGGTTATGGTGGTGGAGTTTGACACTCATGAGCAAAGTGGCCTTCTTGTCCACACTCAAAACATCTCTTTGACTTTAGCTTTGGCTTGATTGTTGGTGTTGAGCTTGAGCCTTCTTCTTCTCTACACTTGCCATATATCCAATGCCACTTCTATCCATCTTCATGATGGTATTCATGAGTAGCTCACTTTGGAGATGCTTGCCTCTAGCAAACTTGCTCAATCCCACCTTGAGATGCTCTTTCTCCATCTTGAGCTTCTTGTTCTCTTCCTTGAGAATATCATTGTTCTTCTCTTCCTTGAGTTTCTTGTTTTCTTCTTTGAGCTTCTCATTCTCAAGGATCAACTCTTTATCATGATCAAGAGTTTCTAGCACAATGGTGTTGTGACTTTTCATCTCTTCAAGATCTTTCATGAGCTTCTCATGGTCACTCTTGAGCTTGACATACTCATCATAGTCATTGCACTCAACCACTTGCTTGCCTTTGCTACTAGATCCATGCTCAATGCTCTCATCAATTAAATCATCACATGAGGTAGCTATATCAATCTTAACAACTATGGTTAGTAGCAACATGTGGCTCATTTGGTAAGAATTCTTGTGCAATAACAAGGGTATCATAATTGATCTTTAGAGTTGTATATTCATCTTTTAGCTTGTTGTGACTAATGATAAGCTCATTGTGCACCCACTCAAGTTTATCATGTTTATCTTTAAGCTCTTTCTTAGAAGATTTGAGCTCCTTGAGTTTGGATGATATAGAGTCATTTGTTTCTTTGAGCTCATCATTAGCCTTTTCTAATGTATCACACTTAGCTAAGAGTGAATCATTTTTAGCATCAAGTTTTTCATTTGTAGCTCTACTCTTTCTAATGATCTTAGTGTATTTTCTTAATATTTTGACAAGATCATCATATGTGGGTGAATCATCATCGCTATCACTATCATCATCACTAGCTTGCTCATCATCACTACTATCATCACTCTTAGTTACCTTGCGTTCACCCTTGGCCATAAGGCATAGGTGTATAGAGGATGATGGCGATGGTGGCGGTGAGGATGCAAGATCAATAGCAATGGTGGCCACCTTCTCATTGTCACTCTCATCATCGGATGATCCACTTGATGAATCAATGTCTATGAGCCAATCACCGACAATGTAGGCCTTGCCACTCTTCTTCTTTTTGTAGAAGTCCCTCTTTTTGCCATCTCTCTTCTTGTATGGCTTGTTCTTTTTCTTTTCATCTTCATCGCTTGAATCATCTTTCTTGCCCTTATTCTTGAACTTGTCTATCTTGGGCTTTGTGCATTGATGAGCTAGGTGGCCAAGTTCACCACAATTGTAGCAATCCATCTCGGAGATTGACTTTCTTCTTGAGCTAGTGAAGAACTTCTTCTTCTTGCCGTCAAACTTGATGCCACTCTTGTTTAGCTTCTTTAGCATCTTGGCGGTCTTCTTCACCATGAGAGCAAGACTTTCTTCATCATCTTCATCACTTGAGCTTTCATACTCAAGTCTTGCCTTGCCCTTATCTTGGCTAGATTTGAATGCTAAGTCTTTCTCTTTCTTCTTTGTAGAGGATGAGCCATCTTGTGGTGTGATGTGCATATACATCTCATGAGCATTGATCTTTCCCAAGATTTGTGTCGGTGTAGCGGTGGAAAGATCACCTTGATGTAGCACTGGTCACAATGTGCCCATATGAAAGGTCCTTGTGTGGTTTTGGTAATTGAGTGACAACCTAGGTGGACTAATTGTGTTTATGTGAGATACACAGGTGATTAGTCCACAGGTACATGTGTGTGAGCAACATATGCCATGAAGGTGAAAATGGCTTGGAGATGTTGCAAAGCTCACACATGTGATGATGAAGGAGCTTATTGCACATGAGACATGACATTGAGTCATGTGATCAAGGTGGAGAAGATCAAGACAAGACTTGGCTTGATGGACCGGTTGCAAGCGTGAAGGGCAAGTCGAAGGCTTTGGAGTGATGGACCACGTGACGGTGAAGCTTGAGCAAGACTTGGCACCGATGGACGATGGCAACGGTGAAGAGCAAGTAGAGTCAAGATCGATGAACCAATATGATCATGTGATGATATGAAGTGGATCATATCATTGTTGATCGTGTTGGTGCATGTGTTGCATCGACATTGGAAGAGATGGAATGGAATGCGCAAGGCAAAGGTATAACCTAGGGCATTTCATTTCATCGGTCATAGGTGTGTAGAGAAGTTTATGACCGGGTTTAGGATAGATGGCCGTACTATCAAGAGGGGCAAACTTGTTTGCATATTGGTCATCTAGTGCCACTCGAGTGATTTAACTTTGCATTGTCGCTAGGATCGAGTGGCGTGGCAAGCTGAGTGGCTAACATCCTTTGGGAAATAATTGTGAAAATGCTAACACACATACACATGGTGGTGTACACTTGGTAGTGTTGGCACATTTACAAAGGAGATGGTGTTTGCAGGGGTGAGATGGGTTTGGGTCCCTCTCTCCCTCCTGCCGAGCTTGCGAGACAGGATTCGGCGCTTTTGGGAAAATGGAATGCCTATTTTCTATTGCGCCGGATGCAAATTCTTGTGGTTAGCACATTGGAGCAAGGGTGAAGAAGTTAGAAGTAAAAATGAGTTGGTCACGAAGATGCTGGCGTCGGTCAACTGACTGGACGCTGGATCTACATGCACCGTACGCTGGCAGGCTGCGTCCGGTCAGGCTGACGTATGGTGACACAAAAGCTGGAGTGTGATCGGACGCTGGCTGCGTCCGATTGCGTTCGACCGGACGCGTCCGGTCATGCTCGGGAGCTTACTAGAAACGACCGGATGCTGAGGGTCCAGTGTCTGGTTAGTTGAAGCTGCTGCGTCCAGTCAGGTCAAGTGACCGTTGGAACTGGGACACGTGGCCGTCTGCGGGCAATCGGACGTTGAGGTCCAGCGTCCGGTCAACACGACCAGAGCGTCCGGTCGGCCCGACCGTTGCCTAGTGAAGGGGTAACGGCTAGTTTAGCCCTTGGGGCTATAAATAGAAGTGGCCTTTGGCCATGGCTGGTGCTGAGCACCTTGGGGGACTTTGTGTCCATGCTTGAGAGTGCTTAGGAGCCCTCCATCACACATATACTTGATAGTGATCATTCGATTGTGTGAGTGAGCGATTCTAGTGTGATTTCATCATGAGGTTGCATCGAGTGGCACTAGGTGATCGAGTTGCAAGCCGGTGGTGCTTGTTACTCTTGGAGGTTGCCACCTCCTAGACTGGCTTGGTGGTGGTCTCCTGTCGAAGCGCACAAGAAGCTTGTGCGGTGCTCCGGAGAAGTGCTTGTGAGGGGCATTGTGCTCGCCCCAGCGGGAGCCGCGAAGAGCAACTCTAGTAAAGCGTGTCATTGAGCTACCCTCACTTCTGGGGTAGGTTCTTGCGGCGCCCGACATGCGGGCTTAGCGGGTGATGCTAATTAGCTGCCGAACCACCAAGTGAGTGGTCGACACAACGGGGACTAGCGTGTTGGCAAACACGTGAACCTTGGGAGAAAAATCATCATGTCAACCTTGTTCTTCCCGTTGGTTTGCATCCCCATTACACAAGCTTGCAATTACTTTTATACATATTAAGCTTGTGTAGTTGCTCTTGTAATTAGATAGCTTGTGTAGCTTGCTAATTACCTTCTTGCTTGTGTAGCATAGAAGTAGCTCCCTTGCGTGGCTAATTTGGTTTGTGTAACCTTGTTAGTCACATTACTTAGTTTGTATAGCTAAGTATTTGCTGCTCTCTAATTTGGCATTGGTTGTCTTGTTATTGAGCATTGCTAGTGAGCTTAGTTGGCTTTGTGCTTTTGCTTACTAGCATGTGTAGGAGCTCCCTTGTTGCTTAAAGTACTAGTGGCATTGGTTTGTGTAACCGTGCTCCTAGAATTGTTTAGGAGAGCTCTAACTAGCTCGGCACCTTTATTGCATAATTATTATCTTTGCAAAGTGCTAGTGAACACATATAGTGGGGTATAGTCTTGGCTAGACCGATAGTCTTAATTCCGCATTTATATCGGTTAGCCGACGCGATTAAGTTTTAGAAAAGACTATTCACCCCCCTCTAGTCGCCATCTCGACCCTTCGCCATACTTGTCAATGGGGAGGACACTCAAGATCTTTCTCACAACGTCGGATGGTGACATTTGAGTAAGTCCAAGCCCATTGACTTCCTCTACAAGAACATTTAAACGAGAATACATTTCATTAGCACTTTCTTTAGGAAGCATCTCAAAAGAATTTAGCTTTTTAATCGCAAGATGATAGCGTTCCTCACGCTCACTCTTGGTTCCCTCATGGAGCGCACAAACGTCCAACCATAGTGCATGGGCGTCTTTGTGGTTCCTTACACGATTGAACACATCTTTGCAAAGGCCTCTAAAGATGGTGTTGCGAGCCTTTGCATTCCATTTTTCATAGTTTACTTCATCGTCTTGAAGTTGTGCGGCATTCTTAGGTGTTGGGAACCCTTGAGAGGCGGCTCTAAGAATTCCAACATCTAGAGCTTCTAGGTAGGCCTCCATGCGAATTTTCCAATATGGAAAATCATCCCCCTCGAAGATAGGAGGAGGTCCATCCCCAGTGAGACATCTTGCTCTAAGCGGTTAAGCTTAAAAACTGTGAGTACTGAGGCTCTGATACTAATTGAAAGGATCAAGATGCCCAAGAGGGGGGGGTGAATTAGGCTAATTCTAAATTTTCTTGTAATAATCAAATCCTACAGATAGCCCAATTAACCCCTTGTGCCTAGAAAAGTGTTTCTATCAAATCAACGCACAAAAGACTTGCAACCTATGTTCCAAACTTACTCTAGCATGGCAATTCTATGAATGTAAAGACAAGTATTGAATTGCTCAAAGTAAATACTTAAAGTAAATGCTCAAAGTAAATGGAGAGAGGAACGCGGCAATGTTTTGCCGAGGTATCGGAGAGTCGCCACTCTCCACTAGTCCTCGTTGGAGCACCCACGCAAGGGTGTAGCTCCCCCTTGATCCGCGCAAGGATCAAGTGCTCTCTATGGGTTGATTCTTCGACACTCCATCGCGGCGAATCACCCAAAGCCGCTCACAACTTGAGTTGGGTCACCCACAAGCTCCTGCCAGGTGATCACCAAGCTCCCAATCACCACCAAGCCGTCTAGGTGATGGCGATCACCAAGAGTAACAAGCACGAACTCTCACTTGACCACGCGAAGCCTAATGAGAAGATGGATGCACACTTGTCTACTCTTGATTCACTAATGAGGTTTCACTCTTGGATTCTCAAATCACAAACACCTCACTAGGACCTTGCTCTTCTTGGCACTCACAAATGTGTTTCTCAGCTGTTGGAATGAACAAAAGTGACTCCACTCACGAGTGGAGCTTCTATTTATAAGGTAGCCTGAAAAACAAACCGTTATGAGCTTCTACGGGGTGACCGGACGCTCCGATCATTTTGATCGGACGCTCCGGTCAGTTCAACCCGTGCAACAGTTTTCACGTGATGACCGGACGCTGTCAGGGTCCGGTCAGTACTGTCCAGATGTGTCCGGTCGCTCTTGGATGCTTACTGTAATCGACCGGAGGCTGGATACTCAAGGTCCGGTCACCACTGACCAGACGTGTTCGGTCACACTTTCTCAAGTCTAGACCTTTACTGGAGTCGACTGGATGCTGGCCCTCAGCGTTCGGTCACATTAACCTTCTAGCGTCCTGGTCACACTAGACTTGATCACCTCAGTCAAATGAACTGACCGGACCCTGCGGCCAGCATCCGGTCGCACCGGAGCCAGCGTCTGGTCAGTATTTGACGCTCCATTCACTTCCAACTTTCGAACATCTATGAATGAAGTTTGCTCCAAAGGATTTTAGGCATTCATAGGAGCTACCTAGAGCTAGTTTTAACAAGTGTGCACCACACCTAACTCACTAGACTCAACTAGGTCAAGCTACCCAGTTCATACCCCCCTTCATAGTATGGCCAAAGGACAAACAAAGTCCTAAACTACTCTAAGTGTCTCTCCAACTTCAATTGACACTTAGAACTAGTTATCCTTAACCTTGTCGTCCATCCTTTAAAAACCGAAATGATTTCCATCGTAGGGGCATGACAAACTAGATTGCCCAGTCGATCTCCATTACCATGACCTAACTTAATTGCCTCTACAAAACACACTGTTAGTCATAGTAATCTTGTATTGACATTAATCACCGAAATCCAACTAGGGGCCTAGATGCTTTCAGTAGGGTCAGAGTCAAAAGTGGTGCTTCGACCAGGCCTTCCAGTCAGAGAGGCCAGTCTGGCGGATGACTAGAGACCGAAGTAAGCACTCTGGTTGGAGAGGTGGGCTAGAGTCAGAAAGTAGGTACCGTTCCTCCTTGACCGGGCCTTCTGGTCAATGATCAAATCACTGTTTTGGCCTATCGTTCTGATACTTGGGCTAGCCCATGAGTTGTGCATTGTTAGTTTGGGCTAAGCCTTTATTTGGGAAGCCGGTCCCCGAGGGACCCCGGGTTTATTAACCCGACAAGAGCCCCCGAGCGATTCGGGTAGAATCGTCTGGGGGATTTTTGCCTTGACGGTGGGTGCACATGAGCGCACCCGTGGGTGTGGCCCCCGAGCCCCTAGGTGGTTCGAGCTGTACCGTTTGGGGGGTTTTCCTGTGTCGCTAGCAGGGGAAGTTTTTGTTTTGTTGATAGGTGCGCGCGAATGCACCCGCGGGTGTAGCCCCCGAGCCCCTAGGTAGTTTGGGCAGAACCATCTAGGGGGTGTTTGTTAGCGGGCGTGTGTGCGTGTTTTTTAGTTTGAGACAGATTTGTGAACCAAGGTGTCGTTGTGCAGCCGAGGTGGTTAGTTGTTTTTAAGTGATTGGGTGAGAGGGAGCTCGCTGATCCTGGCGTCGGTGCACACCGTGGGATTGGGCGAGGCAGTTTAGTCAAGGGATCGGGTGAAATGGAGCTCGTTGATCCTAGCATCGGTGAGCGTGGGATCAAGTGAGACAGTTAGTCAAGGGATCAGACGAAACTGAAGCTCGCTGATCCTAGCGTCGATGCGCACCGTGGGATCGGGCGAGTCGGAGTCATGGATCCTGGTGGGGTGAGTTTGGGGTCATAGACCCAGGCGTTTTGGTGTGCAGTCAAAGCATAATCAGATGGGGCGAGATCGGGGTCATAGACCTAGGTAGTTTTGGAGCGCAGTCGAAGCATAGCCGGATGGGGTGAGATCAGAGTCGTAGACCCATGTGTTTGGAGTGCAATCGGAAGGGGCGAGTTTAGGGTCATAGACCCAGGCTTTTTGTGTCTTGAGCCCCCGAGCACTGTTGGGCCTTAGTAGGGGTCGGTGTGAATTATGTGCATTACATCATCCTCAGTTCCTCACAATCAGAGGGGCTGAGTTTTGTCACTTGTCCCGATCGCTCGGGCTTGAGTGACGTGCTCGGTGAGTTCGCTAATGGGTATGATCGAGTGGAATCCGAGCCCGTCGTTCATGATGGTGTCGACATAGCCCTCTTGTGACATTCCATTGCTCCTTTACCTACAACCCGGTAGATGCCTGGGTCATTCTAGAGACCAACCTAATGAGAAGATGGATGCACACTTGTCTACTCTTGATTCACTAATGAGGTTTCACTCTTGGATTCTCAAATCACAAACACCTCACTAGGACCTTGCTCTTCTTGGCACTCACAAATGTGTTTCTCAGCTATTGGAATGAGCAAAAGTGACTCCACTCACGAGTGGAGCTTCTATTTATAAGGTAGCCTAAAAACGAACCGTTATGAGCTTCTGCGGGGTGACCGGATGCTCCGATCATTTTGATCGGATGCTCTGGTCAGTTCAACCCGCGCAACAGTTTTCACATGATGACCAGACGCTATCAGGGTCCGGTCAGTGCTGTCCGGACGCTGTTCGGTCGCTCTTGGATGCTTACTGTAATCGACCAGGACGCTAGATACTCAGGGTCCGGTCACCACTGACCGGACGCGTCCGGTCATACTTTCTCAAGTCTAGACCCTTACTGGAGTCGATCGGACGCTGGCCCTCAACGTCTGGTCACATTGACCTTCTAGCAGTCCAGTCACACTAGACTTGATCACCTCAGTCAAATGAACTGACCGGACCCTACGGCCAGCGTCCGGTCGCACTAGAGCCAGCGTCTGGTCAGTATTTGACCCTCCATTCACTTCCAACTTTCGAACATATGTGAATGAAGTTTGCTCCAAAGGATTTTAGGCATTCATAGGAGCTACCTAGAGCTAGTTTTAACAAGTGTGCACCACACCTAACTCACTAGACTCAACTAGGTCAAGCTACCCGTTCATACCCCCCTTCATAGTATGGCCAAAGGAAAAACAAAGTCCTAAACTACTCTAAGTGTCTCTCCAACTTCAATTGACACTTAGAACTAGTTATCCTTAACCTTGTCGTCCATCCTTTGAAAACCGAAATGATTTCCATCGTAGGGGCATGACAAACTAGATTGCCCAGTCGATCTCCATTACCATGACCTAACTTAATTGCCTCTGCAAAACACACATTAGTCATAGTAATCTTGTATTGACATTAATCACCGAAATCCAACTAGGGGCCTAGATACTTTCAGTAGGGTTAGAGTCAAAAGTGGTGCTTCGACCAGGCCTTCCAGTCAGAGAGGCCGTCTGGCGGTGACTGGAGACCGAAGCAAGCGCTCCGGTTGGAGAGGTGGGCCAGAGTCAGAAAGTAGGTACCTGTTCCTCCTTGGCCAGGGCCTTCTGGTCGATGATCAGATCACTGTTTTGGCCTATCGTTCTGATACTTGGGCCAGCCCATGAGTTGTGCGTTGTTAGTTTGGGCTAAGCCTTTATTTGGGAAGCCTGTCCCCTGAGGGACCCCGAGTTTATGAACCCGACAAGAGCCCCCAAGCGATTCGGGCAGAATCGTCTGGGGGATTTTTGCCTTGACGGTGGGTGCACACGAGCTGCACCCAGTGGGTGTGGCCCCTAAGCCCCTGGGTGGTTTCGAGCAGTACCATTTGGGGGGTTTTCCTATGTCGCTAGCAGGGGAAGTTTTTGTTTTGTCGATAGGTGCGCGCGAACGCATCCGCGGGTGTAGCCCCCGAGCCCCTAGGTAGTTTGGGCATAACCATCTATGGGGTGTTTGTTAGCGGGCGTGTGCGTGTTTTTCAGTTTGAGATAGATTTGTGAACCAAGGCGTCGTTGTGCAGCCGAGGTGGTTAGTTGTTTTTAAGTGATTGGGTGAGAGGGAGCTCACTGATCCTGGCGTCGGTGCACACCGTGGGATTGGGTGAGGCAGTTTAGTCAAGGGATCGGGCTGAAATGGAGCTCATTGATCCTAGCATCGGTGCATGTGGGATCAAGTGAGACAGTTAGTCAAGGGATCAGACGAAACGAAGCTCGTTGATCCTAGCGTCGAATGCGCACCGTGGGATCGGGCGAGTCGGAGTCATGGATCCTGGTGGGGTGAGTTTGGGGTCATAGACCCAGGTGTTTTGGTGTGTAGTCAAAGCATAATCAGATGGGGCGAGATCGGGGTCACAAACCTAGGTAGTTTTGGAGCGCAGTCAAAGCATAGCCGGATGGGGCGAGATCAGGGTCGCAGACCCATGTGTTTGGAGTGCAATTGAAAGGGGTGAGTTTAGGGGCTGAGTTTTGTCACTTGTCCCGATCGCTCGGGCTTGAGTGACGTGCTCGGTGAGTTCGCTAATGGGTATGATCGAGTGGAATTCGAGCCTGTCGTTCATGATGGTGTCGACATAGCCCTCTTGTGACATTCCACTGCTCCTTTACCTACAACCCGGTAGATGCCTAGGTCATTCTAGAGACCAACCTAGGTGGCCTAACGGCCTCCCCTCGATGGAGATTCTGTGGGCTTGGCAAGAGGTTTAGGATAGAATGAGAAGGTTGAGATGACCCTGTCTGCCAGACTAGGCGAGGGCCACACGGGGCTCATCTACATTTTTCTCCCCTGGCTCTGTTGGTTGCTCATGTCGAATGAGGCAACCACCGCTTCATGACGCAACTCAGAGTGTTGTGATGCATTTCGCTACATGTGTGATGCTTAGTTCCCAAGCCCCCGGGTGGTTCAAGGCCTAAATCGTCCAGTAGGCACAAGCATATGGAATGAATGTGCGTATGGATGTATGAAATAATTTATAAAGAAATAGAGGGCGTTGGTAGTGTTACCTTGATGACCCGAGTGACGGGGTTTGAAGAGCTCCAGTCGGAAATGTCCGACCAGGACCCATGCTCGTCATTCATGACTGGAGTCAGCATGGCCTACATGGGGCATCCCATTGCTCCCTACCTATCTCTCGGTGTGTTTCCTGAACCATTTGATTGACTTAAGAAGCCGATGCTTTCTCCCGGTGGAGATCTCATTTTGGATTTTTCCAGGTCTGGCCTACGGAAGTGGAGAGCCGCACACGTGTAGTGGCGCTTTGGTTCTTGTGCCTAGCGTGCGGTAGTGGTTGGTCATGAGGTAGTGGTGGGCCATGCCTAGGCCACATCCCGTCCGATCAGGAGCCATTCTATCGGGTAGGGCACGTCTCATTGGTCAGGGCGCGTCTTATATGCATTAAATGGGAAAGAGAGAGAGAGTTTTTCGCTCTGCCATTTTGCCTTCCCTGATCGGCACGCCCTTCCCTAACTGTTGTTCCCTTTTCCTTAAGTAGGAGAAGGGAGAAGGTTTTCACCCCTGTTCTTTTGCCTATTCCTCATCCGCCGCCTCCTTTCCTTTTCCTTCTTGCCATGAGCGTTCCTAAGAGCCATGGTGGTTTCTAGGAAAGAAAGGGGAGAGAGCGAGGGAGAAGTGAAAAACTCACCAATCCTTTTGCAATCCTAGAGCAAAATGCCAGACTAGAGGTTGTCCACCATGAGGGAGTCGGTGTTGAAGGCCTTTGTTGCGAAGGGGTTCTTGCCGCCAAAGGAGGTGGCGCACTGGAGGGCTCCTAGGAGGGAGGAGTTCTAGCAACCTCGGCCTGGTGAGGTGGTGTCCTTTCTCACCTTCCATGAGCAGCGGGTTAGGGTACCCCAGTGCACTGGTTCCTACGTGGGCTCCTCAATGAGTGGGGTATGGAGCTGCAGCATCTTAATCCAATGAGGGTGCTGTACATCACCGGCTTCATCACCGTCTACGAGGCTTTCCTCGGGATGGAGCCGCACGCGGATTTCTTCCAGCGGTTGTTCTCTAGGGAGAACCTTGACGGTGGGGAATCTAGCCGAGATCGCTCTAGTGGGGGGTTTCATCCTGCAGAGGAAACTGAGCATGGGAGGCTCATATCCCGCGTACCTCCCCTATGACTCCAACTGGGGGGTGGCATAGGGAGTTGTTTTACATCAGGAATCCAATGGAGGCATTGTTCCCAGCGTTCACCGGTGAGAGGCCGGAGAAGCAGGAAAGTTGGTCATGGGGTTGTGCCCGTAAGGAAAGGAAGAAGGTGGAGGTCATCAAGGAGGAGCTCTGAAAGCTTGTGTGGCATGTTCTTGATTGGGTGCGGGTGTTCCACACCCTCTATCGCTATCGGGTTGCGTCGTTGGTAGAGAGGACACGGCCGATGTGGATGTACAACGGCCCATCAGACCTAGACACACGTCGTCGGAGGATCTGCTAGACGATGAGGTCTAGAGTCACCTTGGCTAGGTGCTGCAGCTGAAGCCCAAAGAGAGGGTTGAAGGGAAGACCATGCCTTTCAACTCCACGATTGTGTCTAGACTGGTATGCTCCATTCTCTTTAGTTCATTTGCTTTTCCTATTTTTTTGATTTGGAGCCACACGTTCCGTAGGGGCTTGGAGTTTACAAGTCCCCACCGCACCTTCCCAAGGGTCTAGAGGGCATGGCCCGGTAGGCCACCCAGAAGGAGGCGGCAGATGCTAGGAAGAGGAAGAGAACCAAGGAGGTTCGGTGGAAGCAAGAGAAGGAGCAGGAGGTTGCCTGACGTGTGAAGGCCGGGGAACGCAGGAGCTGACATTGAGTCAAAGCTCGCATCAGAGGATCCCATGGATGTGGATGACATGGTTTTCTCTGAGGAGGAGGAAAGTCAGGAGGTCATTGTGACCTCCGCAGAGCGTCGTGACCCTACGGCGACATCCGCTCAGTGATGAGTAGGAGGCCACGCGGCGCATGGTGGTTCCCATGTCGAGCAAGCAGTGCGGCGAGCATGGATGCCATCGGTGAACAAGAGGCAAAGCGGACGTGGTCACCGTGCCCTCTGGTGGTGTCACCTATGGTGGACGTGACCGAGCAAGCCAGGCGGTCCGAGGAGTGGACTAGCACATGTTCATCATCGGGACTGGTGCCAACGCATGACTCACAACCGGGGGAGGCTCCACCTACCGCGGACATGGTCGAGCAAGCTAGGCTGGTCCAAGGAGTAGACTGGTACCCGCGCATCATGCGACTCATAGCTGGAGGATGCCCCGCCCACTGCTTCGGTCGGGGAGTCCCGAGCCTAGGGTCGTAGTGACCCACAGGCCAGGTAGGAGCCGGTTTGGACGACTCCACCCTCGGCTAAAGTGAGGGGGCATGGGTTGTAGCCTAGGAGCGGTCCTTAGCCTGTAGGCCCATCGACATTAGGTCTCACCTTCAGAGTCATACCGCTCACCTTCTGGTATGTTTTTCTTTATTTTTTTGATCTTTCGCTATTGAGCCTTTTTTGGAGTGTGACCTACCCGCACTTTTTGTCAGTGGCTAGGAGATGTTGGGGTTGAGCATCGCCCCAACTCCCATGCGGGAGACTTAGAGGCCCACCCTACTAGCGTGTCACAGCGAGCGATAGGGGGAACAGGGTGGTGGCGGCGAACCCTTCCCTTCCAGGGTTGGTGCCCCCCAGGTCGGCTGTTGGTACAGTGGCAGTGGTGGCATCGGTGTTGGTGGCGATCCCTGGTGCTAAGAGCGGGGGTTGCATCAGAAGTAACCCTTGCGGCCCCTCCACCACTGGCTACGGCTAGAAGAGGAGAGGTAGACCGAGCTCCCTGCCTTGCCGGGTGGATGGCTGCATGGCTCACCCTCATGGTTGGAGCCGAAGGTGCCGGGGGAAAACATGGCCGGGACAGAGTCAGAACACCCGGTAGCGGTTCACGCAACCAAGGTGGTGGACATCCTGTCCGATGATGAGGCAGATGATATGGTGGAGCTACTAGTGTCATCGCGGGAGCTGGCGGTGGTCCAGTCAGAGGCTGGGCCCTCTAGCGGGCTGTCGAAGGGTGACCTAGAGTGGCCCTACCCTGAGGACCCAGTGAAGGTGCAGTTCATCCTTCGGGATTCCCAGGAGTGTTAGCTCTAGGACATCCTTAGGGAGCAAGGGCACGCCGTGGTGTCTGAACTCACCAACCAATCCGCGAAGCTCGAAGACACCCTAGGAGCGGGTTAGGTCCGCTCAGCAGTTAGTCGAGGTTAACCTATAGCTTGCCATGGAGGTGAGTTTTGTGTACTTGTCCTTGACCTCTAAATCTTTTGTTGGTCGCCTTAGCATGCTTGTTTTTCATAGAGTCTGAAGGGGATGTCGTCCTGCAAGTCCTACTTCCTCTGAATGGAGCATGCCCAAATGGCTGAGCTTGAGTGTCAGCTAGAGTCCGCTCGCTGTGAGTCCCTAGACTGAGCGGCTGAGGCAACTATGGCATGGGTGAAGGGGCAGTGTGTAGCAGAGGGGGTAACCGCCACCGAGTGGGGGCTTAGGGCGGTGAAGGCTCACCAGGCGGAGGCTGAGGCGGAGTTGCAGACATCCCTAGCGGACACCGAGGTGGCACTCCAGAAGTCCCTAGAGACCCTTGAGTTGGAGTGGAGCACCTTGGCGTCAGAGCAGAATGTCCTAGAGTTGGCATGGAAGGACCTAGAGTTGGAGCGAAAGGCCCAGTCAGAGGCAGACCGGGAAGTGCTCACGCTTCAGGGCTAGGTGATGGGGACAGTGGAGGCGAACGCCTGGCTATGCATGTAGGCAGGCTCGATAGGCGAGGGAACTCTCCATCCTTGAGAACTTTCATGTCAGTGCATACCTTTTCTATTTCTCATCGTGTTGGTTTCTTTCTTTAGCCTATTTCTGAGCTTGTCGCCCTTCTTTTAGAGCTAGGCGGAAGGGTGAAGATGCTAGAGTAGGACCTAGAGATGATCAAGGCGACCTTCAGCCAGAATGTGGAGGAGCTAGCCAAGTCCCTGTGAAGAGCAACATGCTCTCAAGGGGGAACTTGACCAGATCCGCAACGTTGCCCAGCTTGTCATCTTGGAAGTCTTTCGGGGCGGCGCCAAGCACTAGCGCGCCCGCCTGTCCAGCTAGCGGAGGTCTCGGATGCAGGTCTGGGACCTTATCACTGAGTGGGCTGTTCTACATGGAGTGTCAAGGGTGCTGACGTCGGTGGCGATGCACCACCCGAACCTAGACTTTACCACTATCTACAGTGGGTATGCTGAAGGCTTGAGCACAGAGGACATCCTAATCGATCGGGGAGGGCTTACTGCCACACGCAAGGTCAGTGGCAGAGCAAGTCTCTACCCAGTGGGTGATGGACATCCACCATGAAGACATGGCCAAAAGCATGCATGGGGAGGATGTTGCCTAGCCTGCGGATGGCACGAAGCCTGGGTTGGAGGTGGACGTCGCCCCGGCTTTGACCAAGATAAATGTTGTGCCATCGGGAAGTGAGCAGCCCATGCCTTCGTCGGTCGCACTAATAGCAGATGCCACCGAGCTGGTCCAATAGCTTGTAAAATATAAGTAGTTTAATGAATGCAAAAAGTTTAAGTTCGTGGGGAGAGCCCCCATGTAAACGTTCCTGTGTGCTTAATGACTACAGTTGGTTTCATTTTCTATGATGGAGTCACTCTGTTCGGGGAAGCTTGTTCCCCTTTTGTTCCTTAATTTTTCCTTAGTATAATTTTGTTTTTTATTCTTTCCTTCTCATACCTGCCCGTTTGTCCCATAGGCTGCAACCTTGGGAGCCCGGGGCATGGCCCATGAGGCTCGGCTGCTCATAACCATAGGGAAAGGTGGGGTGCGATCGGTCGGAATGTTTTAAAGTAAAGCTATGTAAGGTAAATTAAAGGAACGAACTACCCTTTTGGTCAGGGTAGGAAGGATTTTCACCATATGATAGTAAACAAAATAGAGAGGTAGTAGTGTACCCTAGTGGAGCCCCCGAGTGCCCCAGCCCGAAAAGTGTTCGGGTCAGGGTGCTTTTATAGGAGCATACACTAAGTAAATAATGGTAAGACTGAAACTTAGGGGAAGAAAAATAACATAGTTGTTCCAAGCATTCAGAGAGAATGTCGTTGTGTCTGGTCAGATCACTTCAACCTTCAGTCATTCGGATCCTTCCCCGCTATGCCCCCTTTCTCGGTCGCTGCTTCTTTGCCTTTTTCTTCCTTTGGCCTACCAGCCTGCCATAGAAGGCGCTTGAGGAGCTGGCTGTCCTTGTAGAGGTGTTTGACGGGGTAGTCATGGTTGGTGCACGGGCTCTCCATGAGCTCGTGGAAGTGGCCTAGAGGGTCATGCTGGGGCTGCATGCCCACGTGATCAGCCGTGGCAGTCCAACGTGGAGTTGGCCGGTCGATGGCGACCCTTTCTGTTCTTTTTTCCCCTCTATGTGGAGGGGCCCTCATCCTGATCCTAGTGCTTGTCCTTACCTTTGCCCTGGCCTCCATTGGAGCACGGCGAGAATGGCGCTCGCTGGAGGTTTTGGACAAAGGTCCATAGTCCCGAGCCATTAGGGCTGGGACTCTGGTCATTGCTGCATGTGTCTCGGTTCGGCGAGGTGCCATCAAGTCAAGGTGGTCAGTACGGAGTGGTCATCAAGTCAAGGCGAGGTGCCAATGCGGCCTCCTATGCCGCGCTCAGCGGCCATCGTGGTGATCAGGTGGAGCGACCCATCTGCTGCGTCCCCATTCCCCTGGTAGGGAGTGAGGTCACGAGTTGGTGTTGTGATACAGAGCTCTCTGCTTGTTGCACTGGTGACTATCTCCACTAGTGCCTAGAGGTTCCAGTGGATCGCCTTTTCATGAGGGTCATTTCGGCTTGGACAGGCCGTGTAGAAGCATTGCCGCCGCGGTGATGTTCTAACTGGCCCAAGTGAACTATGGGGGATCGGTCCCCCTGTCCATGGTGTTGCACTAGACCTGACGGGCGCGACCCCAGGCACCGCTCGCTGGTCTATGCGCACAGGGTGCAATGTGGTGCGCCAAGCGTGCTAGCGCAGTCGGTGGTTGATGCAGCCACTGTTGTCGTAGTGCCTCGTCGTGCTCCTGTGTGTGCTCGTGGGTCTCCACACGAGAGTCCAGGTGAGGTGTGAGTCTATGAGGACTCTGCTTCCACCGGTGGATGTCCCTGGAGCATCTGCCATGGCGCACTCTCAGGACAGACTGGTGGCTAGGCACCATGTCACCGATGCTAGAGCCGTCACTCTCGCCATTGTCATCCATGAGGTCAAGGAAATAGGTGGGAGCATAGCTCGCCATTCCCACGAATTTGGATGCGAGAGGGGGCTGCACTGGCATCCTTCGAAGCCCCCGGGCGTATGCGTCCATGGAAGACGCAAGGCCATAGGGGAACCGGTCATATGGCAGTCGCATCGGGGACAACGGGGTTCCTTCGGGTAATCAGCAGGAAGATAGAGAATAGTAAGTAAATAACAACATGTACATTACTCACAGCGAGGTTTGAGCAGAGAGTTTGCTTAGAATGAAGTGCAGATGCCACGTAGTCGAAGTCGTGCGTCCCATTCATACCCAATATGAGCCTCTCCCATGTATTTCTTGCTCTTTCTATGATCGGTCTTCTTGTCTTTCTTGTCCTTCTTGTATTTGTTGTCCTTGATCTCATATGGACACTTTGGCAATGAAGTGATCAGTGCTTCCATAATTGTAGCATGTCCTCTTTTTCTTGTTTGGAAAGCTTCTCTTCACTACCTTGTAGCCTTGCTTCTTTAGCCCCATGTGAAATCTCTTCGTAAAGAGAGCAACATCATCAATCTTCTCATATTGATCATCATCATTTTCACTTTCACTTGAAGATGATGTGGTCTCTACTCTTTCTTGAACTTGCTTGCTTGCTTTGGGCTTGCTAGTTGAAGCTTGTTGGTTGATCTTGGACTTGCTTGTAGAGCCTTACTTGCTTGATTTGTTGGCCTTGAGAGCTACATCTTTGATCATGATGCCCTCTAACTTTGCTTGCAATTCTCCAAGTTTCTTCCTCTCATTTGCTTCTTCTCTTTGCATGTCAAAGGTCAAGATCCACCCAAGTACATCTTTTGGTGTGAAGTACTCAAACTTCTTGTCGATGCAGAAAGTGACCAACACATAAATATTTGTAGTTTTGCCGTATGTTGTGATCGAAGGTGGCCTAGCACTCACTGATACAGGGTTTATACTGGTTCAGGCAACATGCCCTATGTCCAGTTTGAGTCGGTCGGTGACTTTATTCCTGAGCCTAGGTGCTCGAAGTCTGCAGTGGGGTTACAAACGAGAAGGAGAAAGATGGGGTGTACGAGAGGTTTGGCTAGGCTTCGGTCGAAAGGGCCGAGAGCAACAGGAGCTCCGCTATGGGCTAAGTGTTCAAGCGTGTGCCTAAGGTCCAAACTTGGCGGTTCTATGGTTGTGAGCTAGTGAACTTGATCAATCTAGGATTAACTTGTCTTGATTTGAATCAACCGAGTTTATTGGGAGAAAGCGCATCCCCTTTTATAGATGAAGGGGATAGGCCTTACAAGTGAGAGGGAGAGAGTACGAATGCTTCTAAGCCTTGTTGCCCACGCTGATGGGTACAGGATGATGGTAGGCGCCCACAACACTATTGGATGTCAGATGCACATGGGAGGTTCCATCGTCCTTATTTGGGTATGGTAGATTTTGGTACCTACATATACTGTTGATGCCTAGAGGCATGTGAGGAGTTTCACCATGTGCACTCGGTATGGTAAATCCCGGCGCCCACAACACTGTCGATGCCTAGAGGCATGTGGGGGGAGCCTTACCGTATGGAGTTTAATGGCGCCCACAATACTGTAGGGGAAATGTAGGTGCCTACAACACTGTTTGTGTCAGGGCGGTTGCAGAGTACTGTTCCTATAGGTGTACATGGTACTTGTGTGCCTTGCCCTGCTTTCTCTATCCGTTGCCTGATCCTTTCCGAGCGGGCGTCCTCGGTCGGTTAGTCCCAGTCGGCTCTGGTCGTGCCAGTCGCAGAAGAGCAGTGAACAGGGTTTTTGCGTACCTCGGTGGGAGACACAAGGTCGGAGTCAGAAGTGGCACTGTTCTGGCCCATCATTCTGATACTTGGGCCGACCCATGAGTTGTGCGTTGTTCATTTGGGCCGAGCCTTTGTTTGGGAAGCTGGTCCCCGAGGGACCCCGGGTTTGTGAACCCGACACTTTTTATCTCTAATTAGAGTGACTACAGTCTCATTTCTAGGTGAATAAGCTTCCAACATAATTTTGATAATTTTGTGATCATCTAGCTCATCACAACCATAGCCTCTAATCTTGCCCACCATTGCCATCAACCTATCAAACATCTCTTGTGGCCCCTCTCCATCCAAAATCACAAACCGGTTGAGCTTTGACATCAACAAATCAATTCTTGCCTTTCTCACTTTGTCAACCCCTTCATGTGCTAGGTGCAAAGTGTTCCATATTTGCTTGGTAACATCAACTCCAATCACTCTATTGTACTCATCACCATCCCAAGGCACTAAGCAACACACTTGTGGCTTGACCATTAAGGTTAATGATTCTCATCTCTTCTAGTGTTGGGTTCTTGGGATCAACCAGTGGCTCAAATCCATTACAAACAATCTCCCAAATGCTGGGGGTGAAGACCTATAAGATAGGCTCTCATCAAGTGCTTCCACTTGACAAAGTTAGTCCCATTGAAATAAGGTAACTTGCCTACTGGCACATTGATGAAAGACCTCTAATCATGGTTAGTCATAGGAATAGAAGAATAGTTAAAGGATACGGACAACATATTTGTTGTTGTTGGCCTTGCCCTTTCCTTTCTTCTCCTTCTTGTTCCCTTTTGACACTTTGTATGACTCGTCATCATCTCCATCTTTGGAACTACTTGATATGCTTGATGATGCCCTTATTGCCTTCTCTTCTTCTTCCTTCTTCCTCTAAGCTTCTCTTCTTTTTCTTCTTGCTTCTCTCTTGAGCCTTCTCTCTTCTTTCCTTTGCTTCTTCTCCTCTAACCGTTGTTCCTCCTTCTTCTCTCTTGCTTCTCTTTTTAGCTTTCTTTCTTCTTTCCTTCTTCTTCTCTCATTCTCATTGAGAGCTCCTTTAGCATCAGTAGCCTCAAGATGTGGTAGCATGGTGTTGCTTGCTATCGACACTCTCAGCTCGCTGCTGTCCATGTTGACATCCACCCGCTTCACACCATTGGTTCCTCCTCTGGGTTTCATACCTCACGCGGTGAAGCATATATGAGGTAACCCGCTTTGATACCACCTGTACGATCTCTAGTTGGCCTAGAAGGGGTGAATAGGCTTGTTAAAATAAACACTTAAACTTTTATCAAATTCACCCTGTGGCACTGTCGGACTGCGGCACTGCCGGACTATGGCACTGCCAGACCAGAATAGTGGCACTACTGCACCTGTAGACAACTTCGAGTCAGTTCAAAATCAGTGAACAGAAACTTAGATCGGAGAAATTTCTCAACCTACTACAGGTATGATAGTCATAGATCAAGAGCTAAAAGTTATAGAAACACCACACACAAGTAGATCGACTAGAAACCCTAGAAATCACCTCAACCAACAATATGAAATGCAAGTAATGTAAATCAAGCACAAGTAACATAATGATTCATCCCGTGGTTCGGCTCGCCACCAAGGCTTGCCTATCTCCACATTGTTGAGGTTAGCCACTAAGGCTTAGGGCTTTTCAACCCTTCCTCATTCTCAAGTCAAGAGACTTAACTCTTGAGATGAGGGGTGAGTTTACTAGCTTCAAGAGATGGTTAAAAACCTCCTAGGTCTACCACATAAGTTGGCAAGCTCAACGGGCGATGCTTTAGCCGGCTAGGAGTCCAAGCTCCAAGAGTAACAAACACAACCGCCGGCCAAAACATGAACCAAGTGCTCTTTTGAGTTGAGGAATCAATGAAGCTGCTCTCTAATCGAGTTTTGGACCCTTTTCTCTCAAGGATTGATGGGGAAATAATTAGGATTTGCTTAAGAGCTCAAGGTCACTAATGGAGGGAGAGAGAGAGGCGCCTTTTTGTTTTGGACGAGCTAGATTGAGGAAGAAGAGGCAAAGAGCCATTGGGGAGGAAGGGGAAGGGTATAAATACTTCCAGCCCCCACCGGTCACTTAAGTCATGGCAGTGCCACGGCTCAAGTGCGGCAGTGCCGCACCACGTAAGACAACAAGGGTAAGAGTGAAGTATAGACTGTCTTGGCTATGAATCTAAGGATGCATGTGTATGTTTGAGCAGGCTTTTCCTATACTTAAATTCAAAATATAAAAGAATTTAAACCTCCTTTGAGTTTGATGCCATCTACATTTTTAATTGAGGGCTCCTCCTATTTCGTGTAGCATCCTCGAACATGAATTCTCTGCTTGTCATCTCGATAAATCTCATTAGTTCTCTAATTGCTGTGGTCATTATCACTAAAACCCATAATTAGGGCTTGATTGCACTTTCAAGGCGACCACAAAGGTCTTTAGAGTCTCTTTGAACTCCCCTCTTCCCAAGCGACCACAAAAGATCTAAGCTAGGATTTTCACTAGAATCAAAGGGTAATACAAACTTCACGGGCGCCCTCACAAGTATGAATCACGGGTGTCACCGGGCAACACCGAGCCGGCTAGGGTTCCAAGAACCCAAGAGTAATAGAGCGAAAATCAAATCACCGGTGGGTGCCACAAGTGCTCAAGAGATGGATCTTACTCCCAGAGTTGAAATCCACGAAGAACAAACTCTAATCTCACTCACAAAGATGGGGATCTAAGCAAGAGTGAGAGTGTGGGAGTTTTTAGAGTGAGAGAGCTAGAGCTTCTTCACCAAGGGATGGAGCAAATTGAAAATGAGTAAGAGAGAGGAGCAGGGAAAGCGGGTGACCTGCTCAAATGCCCAGCCTCAGTCGATCTAATCGTTGGAAAGGTTGTCTCCCGCACTAGAATTTCTTGCCAGTAGCGTTCTAGAATTTCCAGGGCGGGGTGTTCAAATAGTCCATTGCAACGAGGAAGACTTCCACAGTGGAATTTCTTGCTCAGGAGGGATAAAATTCCAGTTAATTTGCAGGGTTTCAAGAGAGAGGGGTGCTCTGGAAATTTAAGGAGGCTGAGCAAGAAATTTCAAAGGAGTAGGCTTCTGAAAATTCTAGTTGAAGGAAAAAGAATTTTCGGTGTAGAAGAATTTTCAGGCTTGGAACAAAAATAAGTCAAGGATGATTTTTGGAAGGTGTCTAGAGAAATTATAATTGATCTTTTGAGCACTTAGGACACCTATAGGTAATATAAATTCGATCCCACTTTATAGTACGACATCCTATAACTCAAGAGAAATTAAAAAGAAATTGAAATTAAAGCCAAACTTCTCTCGAATTGAAGCGTGACGCCACATCTTTCTTTGAAGTATTAATTGAGGGGTCACATGTTTCAGTTGCACTTTTCACATTGATATTTAATTGAAAATCTCATGAAACATCATTAGCTCTTTATATGCATTGTCATTTATTCACCAAAATCCACAAATAGGATTTGATGCACTTACACATACAAATAGAGAGGGAAGATCTTATCCCACTAGGAATCTCATTCCACACATAATTTACAAGTTTCCTATAAAATCATATGAGTTTTCAAAGAAAAAAACACAAAATTGGACTAGTACTACCAAAACCGGCTCATGCTAGTTTCCAAAACCCCTGGGTAGGTTTAAACAGTAAAGGGGGGGAGGCTGCTAAAACCGGCCGCCTAGGCCAGTTTCCCCTTAGTGTTGCCAAAGCCTGCCGAAACCGGCCTAGGCCGAGTTTTCGCGAAAATTTCAAAATGGTCCCATTTTGATCCAATTTTAATCCTTTTTGTTTCCACGTGTTTTTTCCAATCCATCTTCGACCTTAATTTCTGATCATATTTTGATTGCTAACACCTAGTACTCATTTATGTCATTAATTAGCTAGTTGAACCCTATCTTATGATCAGATAGATAGGGGATGCCATCAGTACATCTGAAGTTCTCAACACTAAAATGTGTTTGTATTATGGGGTTATGCTAAGTGATATTTTTCCTGTTGATACGTTTAGCTGGCCATATCAACCGCTATAAACAAACAAGAGAAATATACCAATCAGCCTAATTTTGGCTCTCAGCAATTTGCAGGTAGGATACTTGCCTTGTCCTTTTTTTGTCCCCACCCTTTTCAGTCTTTGATTTGAGAACAGCTAACATGTGACCTTTCAGACAGAGAACAATTAAGACCCAAGAATAAAGGTAAAAAGATATTATCAACTATGCATTTTATATCCAGGACAGCTTCCTAGCTTTATTATTTATTATATTTTCTTTGACAAATCCGGCTGGTTACCCTAAACATGCGTTTTTATAATTTATATAAAGATAGAGATTTGGTCTAAAAAAGAAAGCAAAATTGTTGTTAAATCATTCCTTGATAGAAAGAAATCATTAGATGCCCAACATGTGCCTGATCTTAGAGAAACACCTTTTAATGAAAAAATTAATTGCTGCTAGTTCTGCATTTTTTGTTTCCTTGCCCCTTTTTTTTTTCTCCCTATGAGACCCCACCCCAATAGAGAGCAGTGAAAACAAATAAGTTTGCTCCCAAATAAAGAGCATAACTTTGTTTTCATGCGGTTAGAATGATGTCCACATTCTCCTAATCTTGAAAAGAAGATGTGCATGGATTTGGTGACAAAATGTTAAAGACTGAGAAAACTCAAAACTATTAGATTAGACATCGCATGCACTGATGCACGTATAGTTGACAGGAAGCAACAACTTGTGAGGTCTGTAATGATTTGACGTGATGATTTATTAGGATACAAAAACCACGTGATTCTTCCGCTCAAAAAAGAAGCTACAAAATATCTGTCCCTACTACTGCGACGACGAAAAATACAAAATACAGTACAAAAAATTTGGTCATGAAATGAGAAAAACAAATTGAGGTCGGCGGGTTTTTCTTTATGTCATGTCCTTTTCGGACCGACAACGATATTATCTTGTCCTAGACTCTCTCAATTAATTTGCAGGTTTTTCTTTACATTGCTGATTGATAGCATAATTAATAAATACATATATTTTCGTTGCCTTTTGCCTTTGGTCGTGGTCACGCATTAGCTGTACGAAACTGATAGGCATTAAGACCAAGTTGACAAACTAAAATGTTGTTATTATTAGTAGAATGTATGACGAGTTCAATTCACTTGATTGTGCCTTATCCTCCTGCCGCTCCTATTTTGGAGGAGAAACAAAAAAAAAAAAGGATAAATAGATTAGTACTACTAGAAAAGAAGAATATCTGTGCAGATCTCGTAGACATAAGCAAGATATTCAGAAATAGACATGAATTTGAAAATGATGTCCACAACATGTCACAGTCCAATTTTAAGGATAAAATAGAATGCATAATCTTATGTGCGTCCAGAGATCAGTCACACACATAAGCCGATAAATTATAGATAGTATCATCACAAATGTTTATTACTATCACGAATAATATGATATAGTCTTCACATAAATACAGCAGAAGTATAAAAATAACTCTCTCATAGAAGCTCCATAGCACAAGGACGTCAACTGGTTGACCACAAGTCTAGTAATCCTCAGGAAAGTCGTCATTACCATTGCAATATGTTACACATCCGGGATTTTTATCCAAATAATAAAAATAAACGAAGCGTAAGTACATGTCATACTCAACAAGTATAACATGGGGTTCATGAGGCTCAAAGGCTTGACACAGGTTTAACAGCATTTAGCTTTTAGTTGTCATAATTTTAGCATAAGAGTAGCAACAAGTTGTTTTAATCCTAAAGTAAAACACATGATCAATGTAAACATGAGTAATATATAACAAAAACAATTACTTAATAGTGATCATCTATTCCATAAGGGTTCTAAGGCCGTTCGTGATCGTGAGTACGGCTGTTATAACAGTTTTACACTCTGCAGATGTTGTACACTTTCTCTGTGAGTCGTGATATCCATATGCCTAGATTTATAACTCTCAAAACACTTCCAAGGTGAGTAGGCAGGGTACACTATGAAGCCTTTCAAAGATTCGTCTAACAAGTTAGGGTTGCTAGGTTTCTAATTTGCAAGCAGATATAGAAACCCCTGTCGAATGACACAATTCTTTCAGCGGCTATACACATAAAAGTAGAGGTTGTTTTATACCCGGCTCGGCAAGCCCATCTCGCGCCATAAAGGTAACCACTAACAAGCTAGAAGCGGTCCTCATACTTGACTAAAGCCAGAGCCATGTGGGCCTCACAGCTGTATTGTAAGCCAAATGATCACTTATAGATAAGTCCTTAGGGAGAGGAATCTGAAGCATTTAGAAAGTAGCTCAACACTCCTAGCAAAGCTACCCAATGCATATCCCATAGGAGTCAAGGCATAAGTACAATTCTAGGAAATCCTTATCAAGGTGACACATGCAAATATGGATTGATTATTAAAGTAAATAGGTAACAAGAATGATCCCATGCTATACTTGCCTTGATCAAAATATTGCTGTTGATCCTGCTCGCCAAAGTAGTACTCTTGAACACCCACGAATTTCTCACCGTCTATACTCGATAATTATAGCAATATACAAGCATTCAGAGCAATCATGCATAGCAAACAAAGATTATAGATTAGAACAGTACACCAACAGCATAAATCAAGATGAAAAGTTTGTAAAACGAATTTACGTCTCGCTACGAACACACAGACGCGAAGATTACGAAAATCAGAGCTAAAACGAAGAATTTATGAATTAAATAAGATTTTCTTTAATAAAATAATAAATTAAATCTAACCTCAAATTTTAAAATAAACATGTAGATTACGTAATTACGAATCTAACGCAACTTGAACGGATCAAATCGGAGTTAAAACAAAGAAGTTATAGCTTAAATAAAACTAGTGGCAAAACTATAAATAGATGAAAGCGTATTTTATATCTAACCGAAAAACTATGTTTTCAAAAGAAGAAAACGTATTCTAGGAATACGCTTTGAACTGCGGGTTCGAATATATAAATGTGTGGGGGCTCTTTTGCAAAATTGCCGGCCAAAACGGTATCGGCCGATCTGAGCCGTTGGATCAAAGATTGACGGTGCATATCAAATGGGAGGGGGAGAGAGAGAAAGAGAGGCCGGAGACGAGCTTAGGCGGCGGCGCCATGGTCGTGACTCACCGACGCAACCAATCTAGGGCCTACGGGCCACGGGGAAACAAACCGAGGGCACCGGAAGCACGAGAAGAACAAGACGAACTCACCACGGCGAAAAATTGTGGCATGGAGTGGACGGAGGCAGCGTGTGGCTTGGGATGGCGGACGGTGGCGCTAGGGCTTCGCGGTGGCGCGGCGACTCGGTACGAGGCGACGACTTGCTCCGAGGCTCAATGGGGAGGCGACAGTCGCAGGGGGCTATTTAAGGGGGCGGTAGACGTGGGGCGCATGCACACGGGCGGAGTCAGGGGCGGCGTGGACTCCGATGGCAGTGGAGAGAGTCCGGGTCAGACACGATGGCGAGGTAGGGGACGACGTTGACATGCGGGTCCCACTAGGTAGTGACTCCAGGCGCGGGGTCGGCCTGTCCACAGAGGGAGCGAGGAGAAGGTCCACGGGCGATGCGGTGTGTTGCTGCTGAGCCGGCCTGCTGGGCCGCGCGAGGGAGCTGGGCCGCGGGAAAGAAAGGAAAAGCTGGGTTACGAGGAAAGCGGGCAAGCGAGCTGGGCCGCTGCGGGAGAAAGGCCGAGCGGGCCAGATGCCAGGAAGGGAGAGGAAAAAAATAAAGAATTCCTTTTATTTTCTTAAATACATTTTAAATCCAAATTTAATTTAAATTTAAATCATTTTACAAATTTTGATCAAACCCAAGCATCACAAAAATAAATATGCATCAGCATGAGTGCACAGGCATGCACTAGACCTTATATTTGATTTTAATTTTAACAAAGTTTTTATTTTTTTTAAATTTGCATGCTCACAAAAATGCATAATTAATTCATTTGAAGTTATTTTAAAAACATGTAAATTTTAGTGTGTTACGTAACATCAACATGAATCGGAAGCAAAAGCTTGCCGGAGGTTGCAATACCACCAGCTGACCAGCAAACCAATGATTGATCCAGTGATGGATCTGAATTGCGAGTACTGCGGAAGGACGATCCGGCAGCATGATAATAATATGAGCACAGAACAAATGGATCTGCATTTTCGACTGCTGCGAAAAGGCCTAAATGATTTGTGAACCAATAACATCAAAGCTTCGCATCTCACCACTGTCCACCCTAGTTGCCTAGTGCCTACCACATTCAGGCATTCAGCAAGTCATCTCCATCTAACCCAAAGACTGTATGAGATGAACAAGCAACTGCATAAGGTGACTTTCATGGTGGAGGTTGAGGGAAAGGATGACCAGAAGCCAAAAGGTGGGGTGAAGATGGAAATGATGGGGATGATAAGAAGAATGATGACGATGATGATGAGGCAGATGACTTGGATAGTGCTGATGAATTTGAGAAGGTTGTGCAAGCTGAGTTAAACCCTGGATGAAGCTCTAGTTTCAAGACTCCAATCAACAAACCAAGCTCAAGTACAAGTGCTGGTCATAAGACAGTCAGTGCGGAAGTGGGAAGGGTACAGGACATGGATCAAGATAAGCAACTGATACAGCTTATGGGAGGTTCTCATCCTGTGCTGTTGACAGCCATGGACAATCTGGGTGATAGCTCCCAGGAACACATTGATGTGGTTTCTGGGGTGCATATAGGTTGTGAAGGAAGGTCAAGCTGCATGCCTAAGCATGGTTCTGATGATAGTGCGGCAAGGTTAGGATCTGCATCCTATGAGACAATTGTTACTGAGGCAATCGATGAGGATGTTACCATAACTGGGGAGTTAAACTCACCAAGCCTAGAATGTGGAAAAAAACATGGATTGCATGCAAAATAGGGGGCATGAAAGCAAGGGTAAGCTCGTTTTGGAGAAGGAAGACATGGAGACTGTAACGCCTGAGCCTTTCTGTTACAAAAACTCTGACTGTGTTATTGTTGGAAACAAATTCAATAGTATGCTGGAAGATGAGTCACATCATTCTAAGTGGGAAGAGTTCAGGAGAATGGTAAAAACTGGTTCTGATCATGAGGAGTGCTCTCAACTGTTAAGAAGAATGGAATTACAAGATTCTGATGATGAGGATGAATTTGGGCAAACTGATCTGGATACACAGATGACTCTAGAGGATGATTATATGGGAACTGTTGAAGAGACTGTAGCAGAAAAATTTGTAGAAGCTCAAGATAAGAAGCAGAAAAGGAAAACTAATTGGGGTTCTACTCAGAGGATGCCCAGGCCAAGGAGATATCCAGAGGATGGCAAAACCGTCATGCAGAGAGCTCAAGAGTATAAGGCTTCTAAGAATCTGCCACCAGGTATTAAGCGTACCACTTCCTTTGCTTTTGAAAGCAATAACTCCCTTAATGATAAGGCAGCTTGTGTTAGTATCTCACTTGGCAATGATAACCATATGATTAATCATAACATTGATGTGCTCAGACAAAAAGAATTGACAAGTAGGAATGAGTTTATAAACAAGAATCCGGAGATTAATCTCCCAGTAGATTTGGATATTGATTTGAATATTAATGAGTTTCCTAGTCTTAACTCTAGTGCTTTGAATACTTCAAGATCTCCTGTAAAAGAAAATAATAAGGGAGGAGATAGTTTTTTTTTGAACGTACTGGCAGGAGCTCTGCCTTTCAATTAAGATAGGGTAAGAAAGTTTATGTACAAGCAAAGGCAACGAGGTTATGGTTTCCCCCCCACCCCCCCTTAAGCATGTAAGCTAAACGTAATCGAATGCTCTCTTCCTTTGCTCGATGTCTTCCTTTATCCTTGCGGCTACTTGCGGCACCGTTTCACTCATATTGTCGAAAATTCTCCTGTTTCTCTCTTTCCATATATTCCAAAAGGTGTAGATAGCTACCCCGTTAAGCCTCCGACGCTCAGATCTTGGCACTTTTGCTGCCGCGTCTTCCCACCATGACTTGGTATGGGTGGGGTTTGCATGTTGCTGTTGTTGGATTTGAGTGAAGTTTTCCCACGTGAGGATTTGATCCCAAACCGCCTTTGCAAAAGGGCAACAAAGGCATAGGTGGAGGCTTGTCTCTAAGGGTCCGTTGCACATCACGCACTGTTGTTGGTGTGGCCACCCTCTCTTTTGTAGGTTTTGTGCCGTTAGAATTTTGTCTTGTACTAAGATCCATGCGAAGATCTTGCATCTGTTCTCCACATGCGCTTTCCAAATCAAGTCCGTACCGAATTGGAGGAGCGAACCTCTGAATTGTATTCTGTAGGCCGATCGGGTGGAGTAATTCCCATCATTGGTCCAACGCCAGGTGATGGTGTCCTGGACGCCCTGTTGCAGGTGCACATCCTATATACATATCCAGAGGGACACAAACTCCTCTATGTGGATGGTCGAGGTGATTTTCCTTCCAAGTTTATGCATCCAATTGTTGTTCCGGAGCTCTTGCTGCACCGTTCGGTTTGTCCTTGAGAGCAGGCGGAATAAGTTGGGGGCTAGGTACTTAGGAGCTTGACCATCGAGCCAACCGTGGTGCCAAAACTGTCTTTGCACCATCCCCCAAGGATATAATGATTGAGGAGTTGAAGAGGAGGCGGTCATCATCAGTACATGGAAGCTCCGAGCCGCTCCAAGATTTGGACTCGTCCACCCAATCTTGCCATAGCCATCACAAACGGAGGGCTCGCCCAAATCTTTCGAGGTCAGGGACTCCTAACCCGCCCATGTCTTTCGGCCTGGTAACCGTTTGCCAGTTAACTAGACGGTGGCCGCCATTTGCATTCTCATCCCCCTTCCACAAGAAAGATCTCCTGATTTTGTCTATCTTTTTCTTAGCCCAAGCGGCTAGAGGGAACACTGTTAGGTGGTACATTGGCATGGAGGAGAGGACAGAGGTTACAAGAGTGAGGCGTCCCGCTCTGTTTAGCAATCTTCCTTTCCATTTGGGTAGTCTGTGCCCAATACGGTCTATGAGAGGTTGCACGTGGATCCTTTGTAGTGTTCTAATGTGTAGTTGAAGGCCCAAGTATTTGCATGGGAAGCCCCCTCTAGTACCGGTGAAAGGTGCCAGGACTTGGTCTAGGTCAACGTTTGCAACTTTGCACAGCCGATTGGATGTACTGAGCTATTTTGTAGGTTAATATGAAGTCCGGAGAATGTGCCAAAAGCCTGCAGGATGATTTTGACGGCGTCCACATCATCTTTTGTGGGGTTGACGAAAATGGCCGCATCATCTGCATACATTGAGGTTCTCCATTTTGCCGCCGTGATTGGTAATGGGGTGAGTTTCCCCTGTTGGGTTGCCAGGTCAAGTAACCGTTGAAGCGGGTCCATGGCTAGGATGAATAGCATGGGGGAAAGCGGATCCCCTTGGCGGACACCTCTGGCATGGCTAAAAGTGGCCCCCAGTCGGCCGTTCAGGAAGGGCGTCGAAGTGGATGTACGTAGGAGGATGGAGATCCACTCATGCCATCGCTGTCCGAAGCCCAGAGCCTGAAGAGTCTCGAGCAAGTACCCCCAATGTACCATGTCAAAGGCTTTGTGGATGTCTAGCTTCATGAACAAAGCCGGAAGCTTATGCTTGTGTAGTCTTTTTACCGCGCCCTAGACGTACAGAAAATTATCACGGATGCTTCTGTTTTTTATAAAAGCGCTCTGGCAGTTCGAAACAAGGGAGTTGAGTCGAGGGGCAAGCCTGTTAGCTAACACTTTGGAGAAAATCTTTGCAATGACATGGACTAAGCTGATGGGTCTAAAATCAGTAACTCTTGTCGCATCGGTTTTTTTGGGTAGAAGGATAATGGATGCCGAGTTTAGCCGCTCGAAGTCCTGGGCATTCAAATTGAATAAACTGTTCATTGCCGCCATAACATCTTCTTTAATGGTTTCCCAGCAAGCTTTGAAGAAGGCACCCGTGAAGCCATCCGGTCCTGGCGCTTTGTCGGAAGGCATTGAATATATAGTGTTTTTTATCTCTTCCTGTGAGAAAGGCACCTCCAGGTCGGAGAGCTCATGTTGATTGTAGCCAAGGGATTGCCAGTTTATGGTGGCAGCTCTCGGGACCACGGAGCCGATGTGGTTTGTAAAATAATCTTGTATCACCTTTTCTTTATCTTGCTGCGCCACCACGATTCCCCCATCCGTATGTAGACAATGTATGTAGTTCTTTCTCCGTCGTGCATTGGCTCTACTGTGGAAAAATTTAGTGTTAGCATCTCCACATCGGATGTAAGTTAGCCTCGATCTCTGTCCGATTCTTGATTTTTCAATAGCAGCGAGGCCAATGCTACGGGATTTGAGGCGGCGACATAGGTGAAGCTCCATGGCAGTGAGCAACCTATGCTCTTGGGCTGCTTCTAATTGTAACAACACTTCTTTTACTATGGCGAGTTGTATCCTTGTATCCCCTATCTTGTCTTTCTTCCAGCGCTTGAGCGCTTTTGCCACACGCGCCATTTTGATGTGCAATCGCTTCATAGGAATAGCCGAGGCGACCGTCCTATTCCAAGAATTATGGACAAGATCATGAAAGCCTTCCATCTTTGTCCAGTAATTCTCGAAGCGGAAAGACGTGCTCTGATGGTGGTTAAGCTCTCCCTGAAGTAGCAACGGGGTATGGTCCGACATGAGCGATGGGAGGGAGTGTAAGAAACACGCGGGGAAGAGCAGGTCCCATTCGGGGGTGCATAGTAGTCTGTCAATTCTAGTGAGTGTCGGGTTGTCCTGCTGATTGCTCCAGGTGAAGCGGCGTCCATTTAGCTTAATTTCTTTGATCCTCAAATAATCGATCGCCGCTCTAAATGCCCCCATGAGGTGTTGGTTCAGGTTGGAGTTGTTCTTGTCTTCCGCCTGGTAGATGAGATTGAAATCTCCCAGGATGAGCCATCTATTGTGTTCCGGCGGGGGAATGTTCTTCAATTCTTGGAGGAACTGAAGTTTGGCTGCCTCTCCCGGCGGGCCGTATACCACCGTAATCTGCCATCTTGTTCCATCGGCCCTCATAATGATCTGCGCGGTTATGGCGTTCGAGGTTAGTAGAATGTCGGAGAGGTCGAAATAGTCTTCATTCACCGCAAGGAAGATGCCTCCTCGCGTATGGTCCGCCGGTAGCACAGTATAGGAGTTTACAAATTTCGTTCCGACCGTTCGGCGCACCACACTATGATCCATCACTTGCATCTCTGTTTCTTGTAGACATACGATGGTGGCCGCTGTGGTTCTCACTAACTCGTATACGGAGTCTTGTCGTGCTCCGTCATTCAATCCCCTGACGTTCCAGTTCAGTATCTCACTCAGACGAAGGCCAGGCAGGTCCTGATGAAAAAGCTTGGCATCCTCGACGTCCAAGGTCTCAGCCACGACGAGGCGTTGCTGCGCTACTTCAACCTGTTCAAGGGGCCGCTCACCGACGACGCCGCCAAGGCGCTGACGGCCTTGTGTGTCCTCGACGCGGCGACACCGCTCACTGCCACGATCGCCTAGATAGCTGCTGAAGCTCAGGGGTAGATCTTTTGGATTATGTTAATAATCTTTCAACGCTACGGATGCTCGTGGAGCTCCACATCTTTTGTGTCTGTCCAACAATGGTGCTTGGACGGGGCGACAGCCAGAGGCCTACAGTCGCCTCCCCAACACAATGCTTGCACCCTTCACCTCGTTGTTAGCTGTAGCATCAACTCTGAGACCAGCAATCTTTTGCTTTCTAGCGCTCTGCCAACAACCAATGGCTTTCAGATGTACCGGCAACAACAAGTTGCAGCTCTAATGAACGCATGCCTCAGTGTCATTACCTTGCTGATTATTGCCTGTATCACACCCAAAGAGGGCGTCCCGCTTGCCTCCCTCCTCAGTTCATTATTAAAAAGGGAGGAGATAGTTCTTGGGTTAAAGTTGTTGGTATGGGTCTTGAGGACCTCTAGTAACAAAAATAGTAATGATGATAGGAGCAGTATGGAACATTAGAGGCCTCAACAAAAGAGGCAAATTACAATGTATAACCGATTTTGTTTCTGAGAACAAGTTAGATTTTGTTAGCTTCCAAGAAACTAAGAAAGAAACTTTTGAGGATTCCTTTCTGAATTATGTGAATAGAGACTTTATTTGGAACTTCTTGCCTGCGCAAGGAACAGCCAGGGGTATTTTAGTGGGTTTGAACAGTAATAAGTTCGAGGTTTTAGCCTGGCAACAAACTAGATATTGTGTTTCAGTTATGATTAAGAACTGTTCAGACAAATTCGTCTGGAGATTTATTAGTGTCTATGGCTCAGCTTATGAGGAGGGTAAGGCAGATTTTATTCAAGAGCTAAGCTCTTTACTAGAAAACTGGGATGGCCCCACTCTTGTTGGGGGTGTTTTTAATTTGGTTTCTAATTAAAAAGGCAAAAGTAATGAAATCATAAACCAGAAATGGGTGGACCTGTTTAACGAATGGATTCATGGTTTTGGTTTGTTGGAATTGAAAAACTCTTCTAGATCATATACTTGGACAAATAATCAAGAGCAACCAATTATGGCTGCTATTGATAAGTTCTTTTGTAACATAGCTTTTGATCAGAAATATCCTCTTTCTAGTGTTATAGCAAAGGCTAGGGTAGGAAGTGATCATGTACCTTTGATTTTGAATTGTGGTATTCATGAACAGAAAAAACCAAAGTTGTTCAGGTTTGAAAAATGGTGGCTTGAGCAACCTGATTTTTAAGAGTTAGTGGTGAAAACCTGGAACTACTGACTGTGCTTTTACAGACCCAATGGATATATGGCAGTTTAAGATTAGGTTATTAAGGAAAAAAGTTAAAGGGTCGTCTATCAATACAGATGCAGCTATAAAGAAACAAAAAAGAGAGCTCCTTAAGGAGTTTGAAAAACTAGACATGAAATATGAGGCTGGTCTCCTGCTGACAGGGGATAAGGATATGGACCTGATTGTTCAGGACCTGGAGAACATTTGGAATTTAGAAGAGATAAAGGCAAGACAAAGATCTCGAGATAGGAATGTTAAGGAAGGTGATAGGAATACTTCCTACTTCCATGCTCTAGCAAATCAGAGGGCTAGGAAGAAAAGAATCTCGATGTTAGAGAGTGAAAAGGGAGTTTTAGAAGATACGAAAGATATGTTAGAACATGCAGTTCTTTTTTACAAAAATCTGTTTGGTTTTGAAGAGAGCTTAGGTGTGAAGTTGGGGGAGGACTTTTGGGATGAAGGTGATAAAGTAACCAGTCAGGAGAACGAGCTTTTAGAAGCTCCCTTCTCCGAGGAAGAAATTAGGTTAGCTGTGTTTGAATCTTGATGGCTTCTCTTTTATGTTTTACCAAGTCTTTTGGGAGACTATCAAGACAGATTTCATGAGTTTGGTTAGAGAGTTTGAATCTGGGAACCTAAACTTGGGTAGGTTAAACTATGCCATGATTACTTTGATTCCCAAAGAACCTGAGGCTAAAGTTCTTAAGAAATTTAGGCCTATTAGTCTTCTGAATTGCAGTTTTAAATTTTTTTCAAAAGCTTTGAATAACAGACTCATCAAGGTGGCTGATAGGCTGATATCACCCAATCAGTCAGCTTTTATTAAAGGGAGGTTTATCCTCGAGAGTGTAGTGGCAGCCCATGAAGTGATACATGATATTCATAAGAATAAGCAAAGTGGTGTAATTCTTAAACTAGATTATGAAAAGGCGTACGATAGGGTGAGTTGGGTCTTTTTGGAGGGTATGCTTGTGTCTAGGGGGTTTGGGCCTACCTGGAGAAGATGGATTAGAACAGCGACTCAAGGTGGATCTATTTGTGTGAGAATTAATGACGAGAACAGCTCATATTTTAAACCAGGTAAGGGGTTAAGGCAAGGAGATCCTTTGTCCCCCCTTTTATTCAATCTAGTGGCTGACATTTTTACTAGGATGCTGATTAAAGCAGCTAGGAATAATCTAGTTTCTGGTTTGATGCCTCAAGTGATTGAGGGAGGTATTGTTAGCTTACAATATGCAGATGATACACTACTCTTCCTAGAAGATAACATTGAGAAAGCTAACAATCTGAAATGGCTTCTTCTTTGCTATGAACAAATGACTGGGATGAAAATAAACTATGATAAGAGTGATCTTCTGACCATTGGTGTTGATGAAGAAAGGGTCAATGATTTTGCTAAAATCTTTTGTTGTAAAACAGAAGAATTTCCACTTAAGTACTTAGGTGTGCCTTTGCATTACACAAAGCTTAGAAGAGAAGATCTGCAACCTATTGTCGATAAAATTATGAAAAGAATAGCTGGGTGGAAAGGGAGATTATTATCCTATGCTGGGCGCCTCACTTTGTTGAAGGCTTGTCTGGCAAGGATTCCAATTTACTTGATGTCAATTATTATATTTCCTAGATGGGCGATTGATGTAATAAAGTCTCATATGGCTCGGTTCCTATGGAATAACAGTGAGGAGAAGCACAGATATCACCTCGCTCATTGGCAGTTAGTTGCCCAGAAAAAAAGAATTAGGTGGTTTAGTCATTCCGGATCTCAGGAATTTAAATCTGTCTCTTTTGAGCTCATGGATTTTTAGATACAATTTGCATAATCATGCCATTTGGGCTAAGATCTTGGATCACAAGTATAGAACTCATAACCCAAATATATGTTGCTGTACAGATAATCAAGCATCACCCTTTTGGAAGGGTGTTGTTTGGGCTCTACAGGCTGCTCATTTGGGCATTAGGTGGCAGGTTGGGAATGGCAAAAAAATCAAATTTTGGGAGGACCATTGGTTGGGCAATTCTAGCTTGGCCATACAATTTTGGCCCCTGTATGTGATAAATGAGCAACAGGGTAGAACTATTGATCAGGTTTGGGATAGGGATACTCTGAAACTCTCCTTTAGGAGATCTGTTTCCGAAAGATTGATGGAAATGTGGTTTGAACTCTTAGGAATTGTAGAAGAAGTCAATTTAGTAGAGGAAGAGGATCAAATTATCTGGAGCTTTAGCTCTAACGGTCAATTCTCGGTTCAGTCCTTATATGCTGTTATTAACCATCGGGGTGTTAAACCGGTGTATGTTCAGTCTGTGTGGAATTTGAAAATACCTCCAAGAATCCAAATCTTTTTATGGTTGCTTTCAAAAAATAAGGTCTTAACAAGAACAAATCTAGCTAAAAGGAAAAAACTGGATGACTTGTCATGTTTATTCTGTTCTGAAACAGAATCAGTTCATCACTTATTCTTTGATTGCTGTGTTGCCAAATGCATGTGGTCAGTCTTAGCTGACATTTCGAATTTATCAGGGCTTTGGAACTATGAATATATTGCTTCCTTAAGGATAGCAAACAAAAAGTTCATGTTGGCTAATGTTGTGAATGCTGCTGCTCTTTGGTGCTTGTGGAACATGCGTAATAAAATCTGCTTTCAGGGGGATGTCTGGATGGGGATGAAGAAGGTGCTGACAGGGATTGCAAGAACATTACGACGCTGGAGACCAATGTACAAGGCGGTGATGGAGGAAGAGCTGATGGTGATAATCCAAAAGATCGAACTGGAGGCAAGCAGACCACCTGGAATCACCTGGAGTCCGTTACATTCTCAAGCATCGGTATTGCTGCCTTGGGCGACGGGTTGCATCGGTGTGAATCAGCAGAGTTCTGAGCTTGTAATGAGCGTTAATACTGCTGAGATTTACGACCTTTAGGCCTTCTGTGGGCGGGCACGCCGATACACTTTCTGAACTAAACTGTATGCTTGACGCTTTATGATCAATAAAGCGGGGGAGACCTCTGTTTCTAAAAAAAAAGTCATCTCCATCTAAAGAACAGTACTTCTCATCAACAACCAAAGAAAACTAAATAATTTTGATGTGGACCTGGCATCCGAAAAAGTTTCACTCTCTCTGTTTTTTTAGTCAAAGTTCAAGAGAATATTCATGAAAACTATGATGATTCTACAAAATTCTGGCCTCCTGAACTAGCGCTGTAATTCAAATATAAAGCCTCTAGGCTCACACTGCTATAAGATAGCAGCTACAGTCTGACGAGGCAAACTGATGTGCGGTGTCCTCCATGGCAGCAGCCTACAAAGGTGCATACTGAAAACTGTAACTTCACTTTACTTAAGATCTCACTTCAAGCTGGTAGTTGAACAGAGCAGCTGCTGGGAATTCTAAAGGTGTGCTGTTGTGACAGACTTGCAACAGCAAGATGCTAAATAGGAATCTTGTTGGAAATGATCAGGAGCTGTAAGCGCAGAAAAGAGAACTACAATGGAGTTTCATATATATACAGGAAGAAACTACAACGAACAACAGCTTAACTTTGTAGCTTTGGCAGGATCATCAAAAGTAATAGCTTACATACAGGGAATGTTACAGCCTAAGTGCCATCAGGAGATGAATGTACAGGTGATCCTCCTAAGTATACCCACCAACACACACACACACACACACACACACACACACACACACACACACACACACACAAACAAACATGAAGAAGAAGAGTTTCTTTTGAGGATAGCGAGTGCCAGAATCCATAGGCAAGGGACATGCCATTCAGGAATATCTGGTTTTACAATACAAGCTCAGAAAAGATTTGAGAATTTATAGATAAACTTATCTTTGTGTATATGCATGCAAAAAATACACGGACATAGAATAGGAGGATTTGAACTTTCCATCCATGGAGAATTGGAGACTCTCAAGTCCGGACAGAACTATAGAGGCGAGGATAAACTTGTTTGGTCCTGTGAACAACGAGGACGCTCAAGCCAGCTGCGAACAAGACAGAACACCGACATAATCAGGGAGCTGAAAAAGAAGCAAGCAGGCCCTTCACACTTCAGTGGTCCATCTGCAAGAAAGCCCGTGTTGTGAAGCAATTGTGGGGACAGAAATGCTGACATCTGATGTTGGTGAGCTTGTTTCTCAGCTTCATGTTCATAGAGGTTACTGACAATTAGCTCTGAGAAGATGAACGATCCTGCGGGGTTTGCTAGTATGAGAAAATTGTACATCGCACCAAAGTGTTTTACACCAAAAAGCTCAGAGACAGCAGCTGGCACAATAGCCCAGTGAGCTCCATATCCGAGTCCAACCAGCAAGCTCGCAATGTACATAGTTCCAGGCCAAGCCATAGCAAATAGTACATGCCCAACAGCCATCACGATCTGACAAATTGTCAATGCTATGTGCCTTGGGTATTTATGCTCCCTGATTAAAATAATAGCCAGTTAGAATGAGAACAAATATAAAATAAGTTCCACAACTTGAATGTGCATAGGAACTAAGTCTAAGAAAACACATAAGATAATAGGTACGCTCAAAATATAACAAGAAAATCTCTAACTATCTAAAAGGTCTACTGTTCTTTCTTTTTTTTTTTGATAATTCGACGCGGGGGGTGGGGGGTGGGTGGGGGGGGAGTCCCCCACCTGGGTGATATATTGGTGATTGGCTCTTAAACAGCCATGAGGGTTACAAAGATTTTGTTTTCAAATTCTCGCTTTTTAGCGTTATATTGCGTTAGCTAAGATTGAGAATCAGATTGTGGCAAGCTCTACTATTCTGGAGCATGTTAGAAAGCAAACTCCAGAAGTTAACATACAAGTGTATCCTAGATGAATGTCTGAATGGGAGTTAAAAGTCCACCTAAACTAAAAACAAGATGGAACAAAGAGGATTCAATTTGGTAGGGAAAGTTCTGATTGTCAAAGCGGACAATACCAATTGTTTCTTCCAAAAAGACAACAACAGTATCAACCTTTTTCCTGAGACTAAAGTTGAATGGTGCTTAGCGTCGATACCTGACAATGATCTCAGAGAAGTAGCCACCTCCAACACGACCAAGGAAGTTCCATATGCTCATCAGTGACACAAAGATATGTGCGTTTTTGTAACCAGTAGCCTGGCTCATCTGACCCAGGTTGTCCATCACTGTCAGCCCTGATCCAGACCCAAGCAAAAGTGATAGCCAAATAAGCCAAAAATCAGCCTTCACAAATGCTTGCATCAGGGTGAAGTTGTCCCCTCGGTGTGGCCTTCTTTTGATTCTAACCCCACCCCTTGCTGCTGCTACCACTAGCTTGGCCTGCAATTCTGCAATCCTCTTCCTCCTTTCAGATGGTGGTAATGAATCAGTGTCCTTAGGCTTCTCCTCTTCTACCTCACTTAAAATGACCTCTGGTTGATCCTCCTTTTGTTGTGAAGTGCTCGCCTCTCCTGTCAATGGTTCAGACAGGAGAGCATCTTCCATCGGATGTTGAGCTTTTTCCGGTGTTAACGACAGGAGCACAGGGATTGCGATTGGCGAAATAAGGAGGACGAACAGAATCACAGTGAGAAAAACAACCACATCATAGCTCGGTTGCAGGAAATCTTGGATAAGCATGGCACCGACAAGGTATGAGGCGATGAGCAAGCATACAGTGTAGATGAACATGAAGCTGTTCTTGTCAGATGGCCGTACCTGCCTGTGACCCCCAACAGGCCTAATAACAAACATCAAGCCAATGGCAACCAGCGATGGACCAACAGCGACCATGAAGATAAGCGCAGCATGGTCTGGTGTGTTCAATACTGCATAAACTTGTGTCAGAATGGCGCTTGTTAGGCCCATAAATCCCTTGAGGATGCCCACTGTTGGGCCCCTGCTCTTGGGGAAATTCTGGATGCTTGTAACGAGTGAAGCCGTGATCATATACGTCTGGCCATTTGTTCCAATAAAGATAACAACACACATCTGGATAGGAAAACGATGAAATATGATACGTTAGGTTGAGAAAACAAACCAAATAACCACTAAAAATTTCCATACTTTTGCTCCATTCATTTGAATACGAGGGATCAGTAAAAAGGATATCAAATTTCTTCATATGAGTTGGAGTCGTGGTCTTATGGCTGGTAGTGGGATGTATATGTCAAATTTTAACCTGAGGAGTCCAAGCCATTGTACAGCATATGTGTTCATTATACTGTCTGAAGATCTTATTTTCCAAATGGGCTCCATGGCGACGTTATTATTTATCTAAAATCAAACCCAAACGATGTTACAAGGTAATTTCCTCCCTAATTTTGTGCTTGTGCAAACATCAACACATATGTAATGCAATTATCCAAAAGTAGGTGGATTGATGATCTTGAAATAAGAGGAACGCAAGAAAGAAAAACAATAATGCAAGGCAAAGCAGAAACGAATGCACTGCACATCATTTTCAGTTGAGTTGGAAACATGCAAATGATGATGATAAGCAGATTTTGAGGTGTCCGTTTATGATGTGGCGTGAAACATGTTGAATCACTTGTTCTCATCAGAATGGAAATGGAATGACTATGAAACTTGCAGAGTTTACTCCCCTCTGGCATAATGTGGCGCAGTCACCAACGGACACAAAAATGGAGCCGTGCCAGGAAGTAAAATCGAACCCATCTTCTATATAGGAAAAAGGAGGAGAATGAATGCCAGGGTGATGCGGCGGAGGTGGCGCCCGCTGCCCGCAAACTAAGGCACGGCCGAATCGGAGGGAGTCCCCCCTCCTGGCTGAATCGGACGGCCGCGCTCGTCACCCGGCCAGCGGCGGCAGCATTGACGAGTTGAGGCGGAAGCAGCGCGGGAGAGCGAGGCGCGCGGGTGGAGGTGACAGGTGAGACTGCGAGATGGAGTGGACAGTGGAGCAGGGTCGCAGCAGAGGCCACTGCCATGGAGGCTTCTTCAAGTCCTCTCGACCTCTCGTTGAATGGATGGGATGCTTTCAAGTCACTGGCATGTGGGGCAGGGTAACCAGGTCCTACGTGGACCAGGTTATATCCACCAAAAGTTTACTCTTTTCTTTTTCTCTCGATCAACCTTTCCCTGCGACGGTAATAATACTAGTAAGTTGGTACCTCAGGCTCAGCACACCTACCAGCCAGAGGGGCAGCGCCGGCGCCTTCCCGGCGACGACGAGCCAGAGCCATCCGTAGCCGAGGAAGTTCTGCGCGGCGCCGATGGCGAGCAGCGCCCACGGCGGCCACGTCGCCGAGAGCGCGCCGGCGAGGAGGCCGAGGCAGCCCCCGAGGTTCTTGGCGACGCCCAGCGCCGCCACCTGCCGCTGGTCGTAGCCCAGCGTGGCCTTGACCACCGGCGAGATGGCGCCGAAGATGTACGTGGTCCCGGCCATGGACTGCATCCACATGGCGCCCACGAACACCAGCCATCGGTTCGTCCAGAACGCCCTCACCCTCTCCCCAAGCTCCCCCATGGCCATGGGTCGATCCGATTACAGGAGAATTTCTTGCTCACGAATGCAGATTTGGAGACAAGACAAGCCGCCACGGGCCAGAGAGTAACGAGAAGGCTTCCAATCGCAAGCAAAGAAACGGACCCTTTGGTATGCTAGACAAACAGGGGAACAAAGAATGGGGGTGTAATTCACATACGCCCCACGTTCCGTTGACGCGTCATTAATAAATTGCGAAAAATGATGCCACGCTTGACACACCTAAGGTGGTGTTTGGAACTTTAGATAGCAACTGGACAGGGAAAAGGAATTGACCTGGGTTAAACTGAGGCAGGATACGGAATGGGTTATAAGTACCACTTTATAGCCAACGGTTGGTCTTACTTTTTTCCTTGTGAGTCTCTACGAAGATGCGCTAACTTTATTCTTTTACACGTGAAACAAAATTTTGCCCAAATTTCTTTTGTTTCCTTATATTGTTGCATTTTTGTAATAATATAATCCAACTATCACGTTTTCCCCATTAAGTTATTTATAAGACGCACCAATTTGGTAGCTAACTTCTCTATCATGTTCCTCCATCCCAAATTATAAGGAGCTTTTTACCTCTATGGTCCTAGAAAAAATGCCTCTTCCTTGTAAGATCTATTTTTTTGAACTTCCTTGTATGGCCTCAAAACGAATTTATCTTCCTTATATGGCCTTCCGTCATATCGGTTAGGGTGTACCGTTAGTTTCCCCACTGGATGACATGCGAAATGACTGAAATGCCCTTCTGCTTTCTTCCTTCATATCCTCTGGTTCCTTTCCGCCGCACCCAACTAGGATCGACCGGGTTCGAGAAAAAATGATGCCGCCGCGGACATAGGAGAGATGGCCGCCGCCGCCGCCGGCGGCCCTTCTGCCACCGGATCTAGGGCCGACCGGCGAGCTCCGCGTGGAGGAGGCGCCGCCGCCCGAATGGTAGCGCGAGCGCGGCTAGCCCAGGTGCCCCATCAGGCGGCCCCTCCCACGTCCTGTGCGGAGCGGCCGACCCCTCCAGCGGCAAGCCCGGCGAGCCACTAGGCAGCCTAGTCCACAGCGAGCGGCCCCTCCCGCACCCAGCAGATGTGTTTGTGAACTATGACTGATCTTGAGGGACCAAATCTTTTTAAATGCACGGTAATCATATGTTGTTTTTCAAATATCCACAAAGAATAGCTTATGAATTTCTTAGTCTTTTTTCTTTGGCTTGTAACACATCTGATTGATAATGTCTCCTACCAGGTTAGTGCACTCTCATGAATAGCACAAGGATCTCAAATTGCTGATACTAACTCCATTGCATCATCCCAAACAGTTCTGTAAAAGGCTCATCTCTCTAGGTTACTATGATTCAGGTTACTCGAGCTTCCTTTATAATTTCTTATTTATTATTAGTTTGACATAAAGATTTTTATTGCAGTGCTTAGTGAGTATTCTGAAGTCATTGGCTGATTGAGAGCAACTTCGAAGAGATTCCTCAAAGCAAGGAGAGCATTGTTGAATCTCGTGAAGAGGATGCTTCAAGGAGCTTGGCAACTTTAAATCCTTCAATTTCCGCAACTGTAATGCTGGGACCAAATCAAATATTGAGGGATTCTGGAGTTCAATCATTGAAAGAGTTGGCTGGAAAACTTGCTGAATAAATCTTTGTAAACAGTGTAAACTGCCAAGTGATTCAATTGTTGAATTCTTCACCGCCCTTTGTGGCGTTTCTGCTGAAGAGCTAAAACAAACACCTGCTTGCTCATTGTATGTGAGAGCAATGTATGTTTGAATTCGCACTTTTGTGTGACTTTATTTATGTGAGACAAAATATGGTGGATTTGTGAACAATTTTTTTGTGTCAACCTATGGTTATATGCATTTGTGAATTTTTTATGCATTTGATAAGCTCACTTTATTGCAATATATTTGTGTACTTGACTATGTAGTCCTATTATGTAATGTTATGTGTAAATTTATTTGCTTAATATTACTCCAAATATACAACAGACAAATAAAACTATGCATTTTTTTTGCTAGGGGTAAAACGGTCATTTTACCATTGACTTAACATCGTCAAGTGACAAAAAAAAACCAGAACACCATAGAAGGAAGGAAATTTTGTTTCGAGGCCATACATGTAAGTTCAAGAAAAAAAGGGCCATACAAGGAAGATACATTTTTTTCGAGGGCCATGCAGGTAACAAGCTCAATAATAAGACGTTTGACTTTTTGACATAAAAGTTTGACCACTTGTCTTATTCAAAAATTTGTGCAAAATATCAATTTTTTTGTCGTGGCTTGCTTTATTAATAAAAGTTCTTCAAGAATGATTTAAATTTGACTATATTTGCATAATTTTTTTTGAATAAGACGAGTTGTCAAATTTGGGGTCAAAAAAAAGTCAAACATATAGTAATTTGGGACGGAGAGAATACTAATTTAGAAGCCATCAAAATACAATTATATTCCCCACGGTTGTAGTACCGACGTTGCATTGTAGATAATACAACTAGAGTAGAATTTGATGAGTATCTCATATAGATGATAGCCATTGATTGTTGCTAAAAAAACTAAAGGAAGATGATAGCCATTTTTTGTTGATATGGTCGAATCCGTGGAGGGACGTACGGGTACATCATCAAAGGCAAATAAGTACAATAACCTACAGCTTTCCACTGGCAATGACCGTAGAAGGACGATGAACCGTCCACGTGATGGAGGTAGACACGGACAGTGACGAAGCCAGTGGTGGGGCTAGGGGGCTCTAGCCCCCCTACCGATCTTGGGCACGTGGAGCCCCCCTAAGTCCCCTCTTAAAATTTTATGCATATATGTATTAGGTAGGAGGGACTAAGGTTAAGAGAAGATAAAAAAGCCTCTATTCTTTTGTTCAGCCCCTCCTAAATTTTTTTCTGGCTTCATCACTGGACACGGATACTCAAATATATCAACAAGCGCTCACACATCATCTATCCGTGACATCAGCAATGATGTCCCAAAGGTGGTAGCAGTAAGCACAAATTTATATCAAGCGCCATCGTGACGCGGACTATCGACATCATGGATGGTGCTACCCTAGAGAAGTGGTGACCTAGAAGATGGCTTGGTCTGAGCATCCTCATTCTTAGGGATGTGACAAGCGAGCATCGAGGGATCGGTAGACAAATACAGTTCACGCACCTAATGTACTTACCTCTCCATTCATCAGACTTAGCCACACAACGTGCAAGAGGCTCACAACGTCCCCATCGCTCTGACCCTAGGGAGAAACGGGGAGAGGTTGAGCCTGGCCAAGCATGCCCTCTCTGACAAGGATAAGCACACCACTCTAACTCTACAAGGACCGAGGGGACTGCGGTCACCTCGGTCCGGTCAGACGCTATCCCTGCTCCACACTGCTCAGACAAGACAACACCACTCAAGGCGGTGACGGCCGGTACAGTACCCACCATCCAAATATAACCTGACAAGACGCATGTACGATTCTACCCACTACGGGATGGGATCCATGACAAATGCCTTGACTTAGAGGCCATCTGGACCGATGGGAGCCACGACCCCAACGATCGGGATCATGGCCCTTAGCTCCTCAAACCAACAAGGCGATCGACGACCCAGCGGTGGCTACCAACTTATGTACGACACCCCAGAAAACCAGGAAGCAATGACGAAGACCACGGTGGAGACCACGTCACGCAGGACGGCTGGCGAACCACACCACCGTGTCTACAGTGCCACCATAGCTGGCACAGTAGCACCATGTCACACCATGCCACGACGTGGCCACAAGACCATGATGATAACCACGCTCGGATGTGCACCACAAGACAACGTAGCTTGCAAGCCAAGTTAGCTTCCTCAGGCTGACGACCCCTCAGTCAGGAGAACCTTCCTCTTTGTACAAGCCTTGGCCTTGAACTCTATATAAGGGCAGCCAGGGCACCCTTCTGATTCAACTCTCATTCATTCATTCATTCTCCACCGTAGACGGGCTCCTGAGGCTTCCCTTCGGGCAGTCCGTCTCCTAGCTCTAAATCTCCTACCTGTTCCACCATTCTTGCACCCCCATTGTAAGAACTTCAGAGCATTCAAGCGAGGAACACGTACTTGATCATCTCTAAGATTAGACGTAGGGCTCTGGCCTGAACCAGTATAAATCCTCGTGTCTTTTGGATGCTACCACCGTCTTCCTAGAGCAGCGCGGCAATCGTATAAATTCACAAGTCTAGTTTACAAAACATCGACAGGCCCGAACCAAGACAAACCGTTGCGTCCTCTTTGTGATTCTTATGTTCTTAAGTCCACCCGAGCCACCAGAGACACATACTCTAACACTGACTCAAACGACAATGCTTGTCGCGGTTCCGACCCCCCGATAGCTGGCGTGCTTGGTAGGCGGCTGCGTCAAGTGCGATTCAGGCTCTACGGTGGCCGAAGTCACCCGCCTCGTTGCCGGAGCAAGCGGCACCACCCCACTGTGTCCGATCGCCGCTAGATGTTCTACATGCTCAGGTCAGTTCTTCACCATAGTCGGTGCCTTCGCTCGGGTTAGGTCCTCAACTTCGAGAGCTTGGCCTACATCGCCGACTGCTACGGTGAGCTTCGACCGCGCTCAATGGGGCTACACCGGCTGGCAACGAGCTCCTGGCGTCGCTCCCACCATCGGGCCTCCTAGGAGCAGATCTCAAGGTCCTAGCCTAGCAGATGCAGCGTGGTCTAGGTCTGCACCCCACTGTGTTCGATCGTCGCTAGATGTTCTACATGCTAGTCAATGTCCATCACCAGATCGCTACCGATGAGGTGCTCCTGGTGCTTGGCCGCTTCTGGTACTACCTCCAGGACCTACCTTTCAGGATCTAGAATGTGGTGGCATTCTTCCAGCTAGAGCTAGAGCACCTTGTCAACCGCGAGGTGCCACAGAGCACCATCTTGTCTGGCGTGGTAGGGCTAACATCCCCTCGCTGCGCACCTTCCTCAAGACCCTCTCAGGGAATGGCCCAGAGTATGACTCCGATGACATCGACTGCTACGCCCCACCATGTATGTGCTGCCACATTGATAGCGAGGTTCCCACCGAGGAGGCACCCGAGCTCACGCCACCAGACCAGAGTCCCTGCATCCATGTGAACTACCTTCGGGAGAAGGCTGCTCGTTTGTAGGCACGGCAGGTGGACCTAGAGGCCACTGAGGCAGAGCTCGAGCGCTAAAGGTAGGACCTTGCGTGGCAACAAGCCATGCGGCCCCTTGTCAACGATGACAATGCCTACCTAGGAGCCTTGGGCACATCTCGATGGCAAAAAGGGAGGTCAAGGCGATGGCTACGTTCGATCGATTAAGCTCAAAAGATACACCTGGTGTCACCAACGGCCGCGGTGGCATGGTGAGCCCCTCTATCTAGGTGCTTGGGCCCCTGGAGGGACCGACTCGATCGAGGGAGGCTCTAGCCCTTTCCCGCGAAGGAAGACCTTAGCCAAGCCCGCCGTTCGGAGGCCCAATGTATAGGCTAAGCTACGTCATGCCCGTTCTTTGCCTTGACAAAGCGCCCAGGAAGGAAACTTGAAGCTACGTGACTTTCCTTGTTTGCTTTTCATTCCTATACCTTGCATTTCTAAGTTAAATGTTGAGTTCGCTTTCTGGTTGCCTCGAATCCCCCTCCTTTCGATAAGCGCAAAGCACCACAAGGCCCATCTCGCCAGACACCGCCTGCCCAACCTTCCCATCTTGGTCTATTTGCTCCTATAGACTCCCTGACCTAGCACTAACGCCTATGTGCTGCCAAGACAACATGACCCTAGGCCACCTACGGCATAGCCAGGGATCATGAGGGAAAATGGACCCCAAATATCGATCAAAAAGAAGGTCGGGTGCACCTGAGAAGCAGAAGAACAGGGGTGGTAAAGAAATGGCAAACATACAAACTTAATATTTACAACAAAAGACATTAAATTGTTATGAGGATAACATCCCACAATCCGACTATAGGACATGTGCTGGCTGATCTCTCTTCTCTCACAAGAATAGGGAAGGCACCAGGGGCCATAGAGGATGTCCTCTAGAGGCGTGATCGCTAGGATGTCGTTGGCGGCATCCTCCAGGCGAGGCATCAGGAATGCCAAGTCACTGGGGTCGATGCCTGTGGGGAAGCCTCCTGTCAGCTCACGGATGTCCACTAGACCAAGGAACCAAAAGTGGACTATGGCCAGCGCCGTGGCCACTCCCTACCAAACGCCGTCCTCCATGGCCTCGTGAAAGCGCTCCGGTGTAGCGCAGTGCTGCGCGTTCACCTCTGTCGCATTGTCGCGCATCCCCTAGGAAAGAGGGTACGACAGGCGCCTAGGGCTATGACCCAGAGCTCCATCAACTACGTGCTATGAGCATCGAGGTGGGCCCACAACCTACCTGCCTCCTCCTAAAGCCTTCAGAGCTACTCAGCCTGACGACAAGCCTCCTCCCTTGACTCTGCACCGACAAAAGTTTGAAACATCAAAACAATGTGGGAACGTAGCCTAGAGTCTACCATCCATGGGGAGCGAAGATGGAGAAAGGGAACGACCCGTACCTCCGAGCTCTGCCCTCAGACAGGCCACCTCCGCCTACGCCACATCATACACATTCTCCGCTATCGCCACCGCTAGCCACTCCTCCTTAGCCTCCCTCTGAGCGTCCTCCATGGCCCCCACAACATCCTCGTGCTCCTTCTATAGTGCCTCGACCTCTGTGGTGGAGGGCATTGATGGGCCACCTTGAGGAAACACACCTGGTAGAGGGGCGTGCTAGCCCGCACTCACCATCAACGAGGAGGGTGGCAGTAGGCGTGACCAACGATGAGGAGGCTCACCAGCACTCGAGGAACCAACCTCAATGACCGTCCTCCCAGGGAATCCCCTACACGTGATGTCAGTGCTGGAATCAACAATGACAAAAAGGAAAACAATAAGAGGTGAAGATTATCTTTAACTATCTCTACGACCCCCCATTGGCCACCCCTACGCCAGGCGCTGGGTCTAGGACTGCCATTGGAGGGGACCGAGCACCAACGTTAGCATGTTCACCATCCCCATCGTGGGCATGGCATTCCACACCCACTCCACCACTGAAGGAGGGGTGGGAGCCACCAATGTCATCTCAAAAAGTGGGTGGCCCATAGGAGGACTCGAGGCGCTGAAAGGGACTGGGCCGGCACCCTCCCTCGGGTAGTTTGCGCCAACGACCCTGATCATCAGCACCCTGAGCAGCTACTCTGATATGGGGTAGGGGAACTCCATCATCGGGTCAGTGATCCCCTGGTGCAGCCACAACGGGTGTGCCCTCTCCCTCAATGGGAAAATCCAGCAATGGATGAACGTGCGCACCACCACTGGCCCGGTCAGCCTCTGCGCCTTCAATGCCTTAATGGCCCCACGAGAGCAGGAACCTCTATGACCTCCTCTGCCAAGGGGAACAACCGCCATGAAGTTAGGGTGACACCACCTAGCCTCTCCTCCGAGAAGGAAGGGAGCATCGGGACCATGTTGGGAAGGTAAAACCAGCTCCTCCTCCAACACATCTCACTATCAAAATCTAGCAGACGAGCAAGGGCAAGGTACCGTCCAGCAGCATGCGACAACACCTAGATTCGGGTGCCCCCATCGCCGGAAAGGCACCGCCAAGAAATGATGAGACCACCTAGAACAAACACCTCCACAGCGCAAAGTGGGGTTCAATCCCCAGGAAGGCCTCGCATAGCGTGATGAAGGCCACTATGTGGAGGATCCCCTCTGGGGTTAGGTCATGGAGGTAGAGGCCATAGAAGAACAGGAGACCATCCATGAAGCGGTGTAGGGGAAGGCCGAGCCCTAGCTAATGGAAGTTAGTGAAGGAGACGATCTACTGATCCCTAGGCACTGACGCTAGCTCCCTAGCAGCGGAGGAATGCCAGCTGATCGCCAGGACCTCCTTTGGTGCCAACCTATCCTCCTCCATCTTCCTAATATTTGTCTTGGTGACCTCCGATGGTCCCCATTCTGCCATGGGGACAAAGGGAAGAGCAGCGGCGACGAGCGAACTGCGTGAGAGCGGGGCAAAGCAGAGGTCTTCAGAAAGGGAAAGGTTTCACTAGGAATGGAAGGTAACTCCCCCTCCCTGCCTCCCTGACTTCACTTTAGTACTCTGCGAGCAGCGGCTACCATGCTCCCATGATCCCATGCATGATTGTACTGTAAGGAAAATGGACCCTAGGCCCATTTACTTGGGATTTTGGTGTTTGATGACCAACACAATTAAATTGGACTAATGGATTTGCAAGTAATTGTTTTGTAGTTCAATAGGATGCAAAACGTGACTTGGACAAAGGCAACGTGATGATCCGATGATCAACACCTCAAGAAAGATATGTGAAGATGCATAGAAGACATACAAGGTCAAGCAAAGTCCAAGCACGAAGATTTTAACCAAGCCGGATGCAAGATAGCGAAGAAACAAGCCCGATAGAGGTGACCAAATGTGTCCCTATGAGTGACCGGACGTGTCTGGTCAAGTGCCAGGCAATAGTAGGCATCGACAGCTATGACCGGATGCTGAACGAACACTAAGTGAAGCAGTGATCGGACGCATCGGTGACACTGTTCATCATCACGGTAGTGTTTTTAGCACGACCGGACGCAGTAGATTGGACGACCGGACACACGAAGTGCAGTGTCTGATCGAGTCCAGAGAGGTTCCAGAGCGGCGCCAACGTGACTGGACACGTTCGATCGATGATGACCAGACTCTGAGCCGAGTCCGATTAATGTGCGTTCTCCAACGGTCGGGACGGCCGGACGCGTCCGATCAGGACGTGATCAGCATCCGGTCAGTAGCAGAAAGCTGGGTTTCATCCCTGATGGCTACTTTCTCCATGGGGCTTACAAATAGACCCCCAACCGGTCATTTGAGTGGTGTGGAGCTAAGGAAACATACCAAGGGTGTCAATACACCATTTTAGTGATCTCCACTTGTATAGTGCTTAGTGATTCATTAGGTGATTAGCATAGGTGCTTTGTGAAGTTCATAGATTGATTAGACCACCGCTTATGCGCCTACTCTAGGTTTATGCCTAGTGTTTAGTGAGGTTTGCATACCTCTTACCACTCGGTGCTTGCGCGCACCATTGTTGTACATCGGAGGAGCTTGTAGTCTTGCAAGATCACACCAACCATGTTTCTGGTGTGGCCGCCACTGTGTACCGGAGGGAACAAGGCCCGTGGCATTTTGGCCAAAAGCTTGATAGTGAAGATGGCGAGGAGCATTCAGAAGAGGCTTGCCAAAAGGCACATTAGAGACCCACTTGCGCGTGGGGAAGGCCCGAGGCTATCCATGGAGATTCCTAACTGGGAGCTTGGCCCTTGCGAGGACTAGGGGGAAGCTTGCACACTTCTCGATACCTCATTAAAAATACCAGAGACGTCAATGGGAGTTTACATATTTCTACCTTACTCTCTAGCTTCCGCATTTATATTGTTTGTATAACTCCTTTTGCGGTAGAGATAGTAACACACTAGCAAAACCATAGTTGCACATTTGGATAGTTTATCTTTTGCATAGGTTTTGCTAAGGTTAGAAAAAGAGGCCATAGCTTAGACTTAGATTTTTAAGTTGCCTAATTCACCCCCCTCTTAGGCGTCATGGTTCCCTTTCAATTGGTATCGGAGACGATTGGCTCAATTTGGACCTTTGGCTTCACCGCCATTGAGTCCAATGCTATTTAGAGTGTTTGCGATGGATACCTCTAGGCCTCCACTACTTTGACGCACTAACTTCCCCTACTATTAAGCTAGAATGGCTTGTCACCTTGAGGCGGTAGATTTGGGTGTTTGGAGAGTCACTCATGACGAGATGGAAACCCATTAAGAATCCTGATAAATCCACAAAGAGTGAAGAAAAAAATCATTTCAATGCTAGAGCTAAAAATTGCTTCTTTGAATCTTTTAGCATGGATGTGTTTAACCAAGTGTTCACTTTAAATACAACTCATGAAATTTAGTTAAAACTCCAAGAGCTCCATGACTGGCACAACTAATGTATGCAAGCAAAAACATTGTCTAGCTAAACAAAATTATGATTCCTTTAAAATAATGATGATGAGCTTGTTCGTGATATAGTACTCTCAGTTTGAATCTAATTATCAATGAGCTCCATTCAATAGGATTAACAAATCTAGATGATGCGGACATCAGTGAGAAAGATCATCTCCATGCTACCATAAAAGAAATATGCAAGCATCATCACCATCCTTCACAACTTGGAGGACTTGAGCACCATGACCTTGGCCATAGTCATTAGCAAGATAGTGTGGCATTGGAAATGTCACACAAGATGGGTCAAGAAGAATCATCTTCATCAAGCAAAGGCAAAGCTCTCGCATGTAGTGAGAAAAATAAGATGAAGGGCAAGCAAGTTGAGACAAGCTCAAGCTCAAGCTCCTCAAGTGAAGATGAAGAGGAAGATGAGGATGATGATGAAGATTCAAGTGATGATGATCAATCTTCCTCCTCCACCTCCGACCTTGATGAAGAATCAATCAAACTTATCAACAAGGTGGAGAGGATGATCCAAAGGCTCAATGTCAAGGGTGTGCCCATCCAAATTCAAGCTTTCATTTTCACCAATCAAAGAAATGAGCAAAGGAAGAAAGGATGCTATGGATGCGGCGAGTTGGGGCACTTTGTGGAAGTTTGTCCAAACAAGCCCACACCCAAGACAAAGAAGAAGGCATGCAAGGACAAAGCTCTCACATCAATAAGGTCATGGGATGATTGTTCAAGTGAAGAAGAAGACTATCACAAGAGGCGAGGGCACTAGCACTCATCATCAAGCACCTCACGTGTGTGCCTTATGGCACGAGGTAACAAAAAGCCTATCCCTAGTGATAGTGACAATGATAGTGATAGTGATGATGAGCTACCTTCTTATGATGAAATTGTGCAACAAAATCTTAACTTTGCTAAAGTTTGCACTAGTCAACAAAAGAAGCTTGAAAAATTAAAAGAAAAGTTAGATAGTTCACAAGAATCATATAAAACCTTCCTTGAACAATATGAGATATTTGCTAATCTCAATATTGAACTATCTACTAAAATTGAGCAACTTGAGGCTATTGCAACAACAAATGCATGCACAATCAATGATGAGCAACTTGTAAAAAAATGAAAAATTAAAGGAAAAGTTAGGTAGCTCACAAGATGATTATAAAAGTTTGCTCGCTAAAATGGAAACCATGTGCAAACATTGTGATGAGATAACTAATAAAGTTGCTAATCTTGAAGCCATCGGTACAACCCCCACTGAGACACTTAAAAAGAAAGGTTCAATTTTTGACATGCCTAAAAAAGATGCCTCTACTTCTTTGTAATGATTTATGTTTAGATGCACCCTTGTGCAACTAAGTTTGTGTTGAGAAAGTTGTTGTAGAAACATGCACACAAGAGGTCGCAATGGAGAATGAGCAACTCAAGCAAGAAGTGGCTCACCTCACCAAGGACTTGACTCAAGTGAAAGGCAAGACAGAGCAAGCCCAACTTCATCAAGATAACACTGTCAAGGGAGTGAAGAAGTTTAATGAAGGACAAACCATGGTTTGCTATGTATGCCACAAGGAAGGCCACATGTCCTATGAGTGCAAGGTGAAGAATGGGGGAGGAACTAAGAAGAAAGAGAAAAACAAAAGGAAACAAACAAGCTCTCCAACACCTACACCAACAAGGTGGACAAAAAGGCCTCCTCACCTTATCTCTCTTGAAGAAGAAAAATGACAAGGTGGTGGCCATCAAGGTGAACAAGTAAGCCAACAATGGGGCCAATCGTATTTGGGTGCCAAAGGAGATCATTTCCAACATGAAGAGCACCAAGAAGGTTTGGATCCTAAAAGGGAAGTGAGAAGTCCGATGGACTTCGGGGAATTTGGAGACTTGGCAAAGTATAGGTGTATTTCATGGGTTCATCATTATGGACAAGGTAATTGCCAAGTGGGTCAGTGAATACTATGGAACCAAATTCCTCTTCTCATGTTAGGTAACTAGATTTAAATTCTTGCAATTTTAATTAGCATCTAGTTCCTTTTCATGCCTAGGTTTGCATTTGCAATGCTTAAATCCTTTGTCATGCATACACTAGGTATTTCTTATGGTAGGCTTGCTCGGTTTCACTCTTAACCCTTAGAGCAAACCTACATGGTTTAAATTGTTTAGGAGCATGGCACATAGCTAGTTTTATAATTGTTCATCTAATATGTGCCAAAGTCCAAATTGTAGATAATTTCTCCTGAATATCACTTTCGAAAATGATTCTCACATTCATGTGATGTCATCTTTCAAGTGGTATTTTTTATTTTAAAATCAATGCGCATGTCTCCTACAAGTATTCTATGCTTCTGTGCACAAATTTAGGGCGAGGTTACTCTACAAGTTGGATACTTTGAGACTAACACCTTTTCAAGCTTATCATGTGTGTAGTAGTCTCATTGCAAGGGAAATTGAGTCCCTGAACTTAAGCATCATACTTCAAATATCCACCACCTATTGCAAGTGGTATAAATCAAATTGGTTTCCACATGTGGTATTTCTAAACCGATATCATCATATTTATTTTACTTTGGTATTTATATGCTTTTTCCATGCATTATATAGATTAAACTCCCTTGAGCATTAATTTGCCAATTATGCATAAACTACATTCTCCATCATATGTATGCATATATTTAGGGGGAGCTTAGTCTTTGTAATGTGAGAGTCAAACTTTGTGACCTATTCCACTCCACATACAAAGGATCACAAAGTTTGACCCTCCCTTGTGCTACTAATGTCTTCCTTTTCGGTGTTTGATTCCAAAGGGGGAGAATTTGTAGGACCAAAAGCAAGCCTGATCATTATAATTTACAAGTGGTAATGGTCCGAGAAAGGGAGGATAGTGGATTATGGAGTTAGGGGGAGGCTTAAATCCATAATGCCACATGGGGATATTTGCAAGAGCAAGATAAGTTTCTAAAGATGTTTACATGTGGTATGTTTTAGCATCATATAACATTGCCCTTTGCATTTCATCCTAGCAAGTAAATAGTTTTTAAATTCCAAATTTTTATTATTTGCTTGTTTTGGTCGTGTTGTCATCAATCACTAAAAAGGGGGAGATTATAAGAAAAATGGACCCTAGTCCCATTTACTTAGGATTTTGGTGTTTGAATGAGCAACACAACCAAATTGGACTAATGGATTTGTAAGTAATTGTTTTGTTGTTCAATAGGATGCAAAATGTGACTTGGATGAAGGCGACGTGATGATCTATTGATCAACACCTCAAGAAAGATATGTGAAGATGCATAGAAGACATATAAGGTCAAGCAAAGTCTAAGCATGAAGATTAGAACCAAGTTAGATGCAAGATCGCGAAGAAACGAGCCCGGTAGAGGTGACCGGACGCAACCCTATGAGTGACCGAACGCGTACGATCAAGTGCCAGGCAATAGCAGGCGTCGGTAGCTATGACCGGACGCTGAGCAAAGCAGTGATCGAACGCACTGGTGATAATGTTCATCGTCATGATAGTGTTTTCAGTGTGACCGGACGCAACAGACTGGACGACTGGACGCACGAAGTGTAGCGTGCGATCGAGTCCATAGAGGTTCTAGAGCGACGCCAGCATGACTAGATGCATACAGTCGATGATGACTAGACTCTAAGCCGAGTCCGATCAATATGTGTGCTCCAATGGTCAGGACGACTGGACGCGTCTGGTCAGGGCGTGATCAGTGTCTAGTCAGTAGCAGAAAGCTAGGTTTCGTCCCCAACAGCTACTTTCTCCATGGAGCTTATAAATAGACCCCCAACTGGCCATTTAAGTGGTGTGGAGCTGAGGAAACATACCAAGGGTGTTAATACATCATTTTAGTGATCTCCACTTGTATAGTGCTTAGTGATTCATTAGATGATTAGCGTAGGTGCTTTGCGAAGTGCTTAGGTTGATTAGACCACTGCTTATACGCTTGCTCTAGGTTTATGCCTAGTGTTTAGTGATGTTTGCATACCTCTTACCATTCAGTGATTGTGGGCACCATTGTTGTACATTAGAGGGGCTTATAATCTTGTGAGATTACACCAACCGCATTTGTGGTGTGGCCGCCACCATGTACTGGAGGGAATAAGACCCGCAGCGTTTCAGTCGGAAGCTTGATATTGAAGATGGTACGGAGCATCCAGGAGAGCCTTGCCGGAAGGCACGTTGGAGACCCACTTGTGTGTGGGGAAGGCCTGAGGCTATCCATGGAGATATCCAACTAGGAGCTTGGCCCTTATGAGGGATTCCTTGCGAGGGGCTCCAACAAGGACTAGGAGGAAGCTTGCACGCTTCTCGATACCTTGGTAAAAATATCGGTGTCGTCGACGAGAGTTTGCATATCTCTACCTTACTCTTTAGCTTCCGCATTTACATTGTATGCATAACTCCTTTTGCAGTAGAGATAGCAACACACTAGCAAAACCATAGTTGCATATTTAGATAGTTTATCTTTTGCATATGTTTTGCTAAGGTTATAAAAAGAGGCCATAGCTTAGAGTTAGAGTTTTAAATTGCCTAATTCACCCCCCTCTTAGGTGTCACGGTCCCCTTTCACGTACAACATGGCGGTGGTTGCTAGACCTAAGGCGAAGATGAATTGCCACCTCCCTGTCAGCCCGACCCCTCGAGCCAACCCAAGCGCGGTGCCCACTCCACGCATGCCTTCTCATGGGACTTCAAGGGATCCAACTCCCCTTGGGGCCCTCGACCGCCATCGACAACCTAAATCCATGCGCACCAATTGCCGAGGCTTCTCCTTCGCCAGATCTACTCCATGTGGCCCGACGTCTCATCTCCCATATGAAGTGGCATGATGCGGGAATGCACGCTATAACTCCTCTGCCAGGCGCGGCAGCCTAGGCGCCATCAACTGCTTGCGTAAAGCGTCAGTGGGGAGGGACATGCCTAGAAGCCACCACTCCCACTAGCAAGGAGGCCCATGATGGCCTTTGGGGCTACACTAGCTCCCTAGATGGAGCAACCTGACCCCCCCCCGATCGATGGATGCCCAGCGATGCAACTCCAAAACCAACCAACTCCCTAGAATTGGGTCGAGAGCCGCTGAGCGATGGGCCTAGTGAGGGTCCCCTATCCAAGATCGACGCGCTCCCCATGCCTCGACCTATGGCCATAGAAGGTCAGCCCAAGAAGGCTAGCCCAAGAGGATCGGGGCCTACTACCGAAGCCCCTAGAAGGGTGTGGCGCACCGGGTGATCAGGTGGTCCTAAGCTAGAGCCTAGACACTCTCGATCACCTGACCCATGGTAGGCTTCAACCAAAGAGAAGGGTGCCCCTGAGCCTAGACGAGTTCACTGAACCCTCGCTCGGGCCACAGACTCACACGACATAGGACCAAAAAGGGGGTTAGCACCACTATCGCTTGGCTTCAACTACTGAGCACCCCCATCACACTTGGGGAGAGGTCCCCATGCAGGGCACCACACTCTCGTCAGTGGAAGCCATCCCCATCGTGGCAAGCTCGGTCACCAGAAGATCGAATTTAGCCCTTCGTCGCCTTCACAAACATGGCGAAGTAAGGCCACAAAGGGCTCAGGGGTCCTAACGAGATTCTAACATATGGGTATGTTAAGCCTTAGGATTAATGGTTCTTGACCTAAGAGACCCCCGACCAACCCCTTCAGGATTGCCCGAGGGCTTAGGGGCTATAATCATTGGGTACGCTCACGCGCACCCTTAGACCAAGAAACCCGACTAAGCCTAAGCATGCCACGGCCTCTACTCAGGGCTCGGGGGCTTGCCCGAGCCTTAGGCTCCCGATCGATGAGAAGCCCGAGTCTGATCCTTGGCTCCTCCTGCCCGGCCTACGACGCTAGCCATGGCCCAGAAGCAAGAAGACACACCACGAGCCATCGAGGCTCAAGGGCTCCCCGACGCTGCACCTTGGGCACAACTTCACTGGCGCTCCCTCGATAGGGTCACGCACAGGGCATGACATAATAAGACAAGCTCCTCCTTGGCCTCTAGGGGCTCAGGGGCTTCTGAGCCCACGTGTTAGCCCCTCGAGCCGACCTCCCTCGCCACCAAGAAGACTCTAGAAGGCATGCCTAGGGGAGGCTGGTCCAAGCCAACATAGCCTAACACTCAGCATGTTAGAACAAGCTGGCCGGACAATGCCTAGGGCTTCTTTGGCTTGACAACATTGTCATGGTGCATAGAGCACCGCTGTATGATCCTCCTAGACTCTAGTGCATATAGGCCATAGGCTTAACCCCCTAAACCACCATGTACCTGACATAGCTCAATATATAAGGGGTAAGGTCAGATCTGAGGGGGGAGAACGATCCAAGACATATCATTCCATTCCTCATCAATCTGCTCCTGCTCAGCACCAAGAGCAGGGTAACTTAGAAAGGGGCACTGAGAGCTCCTCCACCACAGCCCGTCGTCTTCCTCCTCTTCGACGAGGGAAAGGCTCCTCTAGCGGCAAGGTGACCTTAGGATTAGCACTGAGCTAACCTCCTACCAAATCTATCTCTACCTCTAGTACACTCTATTGTAACCCCTTGATTTTGGGTGCTCTTAGTATAAGGATCATCAGTTGCTGGACATAGGGCATCGATCGGCCCAAACCAGGATAAACTATTGCGTCTTTGTGATTCTTATTTTCTTGAGTCTACCCGAGCCACCGAAGACACATACTCTAACATCGACTCAAACAACAATGCTTGCCACGGTTTTGACCCCACGACACCACCTCACCTCATAACATTGATAATCTTTGAAAGTGTAATAGAGTGAGTCTAATGCAAGGGATAGATTGCATTGAGCCTATGGGCTTAGATACATATGGCAATACCATATTACAATCTTAATTACCAAATATACTTTGACACCCCCATAGCCATAGTGGGAACATCATAAATGGTTAGACCATTGGACTAGAGAACAAGCCAAAGACATACATTCCCCGTAGTTGTAGCGATGTTGCATTACAAATGCTATGAGTAGATTAGGGACCAACAAGTAGCACATACAGATGATATCCCTTTTTGCTACAAAAGTAGAAGAGTATGAGGTGGACATGGTCACAGCCGTGGTGGGAGGCATGGTTCTTAAGCATCAACAATAGGCACACTATTGCAATGCCCTAGAGTCCATATAGCTCAGATACACTCTATATGCTTAGTGAACCGCACATTTCCACTAACCTACTTATGCTTTCATCCTTGCTTCACGTAGAAGGTTTAAGCCATGTTGGTGGTATGATCTCTAGAAGCCTTATATGTTACTCTAACCCATCTTTAACAATCAAGGTGGGAATAAACCCCCACAAAATCTCACATCAACACACACATGGACCACCATAGGCCCAAATTTTAACTGAGTCAGATATCACACAAGTGCTCACACATCATACATCAGTGACATCAACGATGTCTAGCTAAGGGACTTGTTTCTTTGCAACATTTAACCTCTCCACCCCACCCCACAAAGAAACTTCACATCCACAAAGGTGTATGTTTATCAAAACATTCCAATCAACACTTTCCCTCTTTCACCTTATTACTATGCTTTAAACCACCAAGGCACTAGCACTAACTCTATCGAGGAGTCAAGCTAGCTAAATTTATAGATTTTAAGCTATAGTAGCTATATATCTGGAGAGAGTCGAGTACCTTGGGCGTGGTGCGTTCACACATAGGGATGAGAATGGATCGGATTCACATGAAATTGGATTCGGATATCACTTTTTACCTCATTTTAATTCGAATCCTAAATATGGATACAAATATTTTTGAATACGAATACAACATGTATGTCTTTGATCCAAATTTCTATTAGGATATTTACTCAATTCAACTCAAAGTGCATATTGTTAAATTCAACATACATGAATATAATTTTACTACTAAGTTAATCCAAAGTGAAATAAAATCAAAGTATACTTCAAGTGAACTAAACTATAGGTCAAGTGAACTAAAAAAGTCTCTAATATTGAAGTGAACTAAATTATAACGAATAATCTTTAATAAAATGATAGGTCAAGTGAAGTAATTAAAATAAGAATGGTAGGTAGCCATTTTGCTTTATCAATATTTTTGTAATTACACAAGTAGAGATTGAAGTATGTGGATATATAACATATAGGATAGCTCATCAAAATAATATAGTTATCAATCATTATTTATATAGCATTTATCATAAAATTATAAAATCACATAAAATAATTTACATCAGTAAATACATAAATTAAAGTATTAAAATAATTTTCAACAACAAATATATTAGGTTTAAATTAAATTAGAAAAATAGTAGAATGAATTTAATCTTTATGTATCATTAATAATATTAAATCAATATTAAAAGTTATTTATCATTAGTGATATTAAAATTAAATATTTAGTCACTAGTTATGGAGAGAAAACTTTTAAATAGATTCATTATACCTTGTTCGTCATGGATACAAATAAATGGTGGATATTCCACATTTTTGTCAAACACGGATCTGAAATCGGATAGGAAAAAATACTAAAAAATGAATCTAGGTATGCACATTTAATATCCATGTTAGAAATAGCTACGAATACAAATGTCCTTGTATCCAAACATGATTGATTATATGATGTATTATTATAATCAAAACTCTTGATTACCATAACCCCATAATCCAGGTGAGACTAGATTATAAGGGATTATGGTTGCTGAATGTCCAACTTACCCCCAACCAATTGTCTAACTTGCTAAACTATAAAAATAAAATAGGAATTCTCATTTAAAAAAACTATTGATTCAAACACTCTAATTGTTATTTGTCAAAAAAAAACACTCTAATTATTATAATCCATAATTCTAATTATAATAATCCTATGCATAATCCAGATTATAAGAATCGAGTTGTGATCCAAACAGAGATCATTTTGAGGAGCAAAGCTAATATTTACATTTTCAAAATCAAACAAAACCCAAGTTTCTAAGCAAGAGTAGAGTAGGAAGATTTGAATTCTTACTGTTCCATTATGCAATCACTCAAGATTCTATGGTAGACACTTAGAAGTTCACAGGTTCAGGTGAGGTTTCGAATAACTTGTATGTAGATTTCAATCGAGAAGATGAACTAGCTTAAGTCCTTAAAACTTTACTCGAGGACGAGCAAAGGACTTAAGTGTGGGGGAGCTTGTTGGTGGTCCTTAACTCACACTTTTAACCACCAACTATCACATAAAATAAACCAATACAGGACATCAAACATAGAATTAGGGTTTAAAACTAATCGAATTCCACAAGTTTTGGTGTTTGATCCTTTGCAGGCGGATATGTCGAAACTACACAAGAAATATACCTAAAGTATACAAGAAATACAACAACACAAATACCCAACATAAGCCAAAGGGGAAGGATGCCCACAACCAAGCAAATCAAGGCTTAGAATAGGTGGAGAACAAGCCCAAAATCCAACCAAACCAACTCAACTCTACGTAACACCACCATGGCCCAAGTCCAGGAGATCACTAGGAGGTAGCTTGACAAAATTGGACTCAAGGTGGCCCACCTAGGGTGCGGCCACACCCATGGTGCGGGCGTACCCCTGATGGCCTACCTCGAGCCCAACCTTGCCTGGTCGGTTCATACCGCCTCTCCAAGGACGGTTCAGGTGGGGATGGCATAAATTAAATGTTGAGGACGGTTTGCTCCTTCCTTTTGAGGGGATCCAAGGAATATTCGAAGGAATACACTCCTCTCTACCTATAAAAGGAGGACCTCTCCCCTCCTCAATCATCAATCATCAACACAAGATACACAATGTAGGCTCTGTTCGCTTGTACTTATCAGCCATACCGTTTCAGCAAAATAACAATATTTTTCTCTCACAACAAATTAGCATCAGCATCAACATTAGCCATTTTTCTAGCTACCCGAATAGGGCCATAGCAAGAAGAGGAGGAGCCCCACTTCTTTTATCTTAGCTCTTTAGTTTAGGGAGTGAGTGAGGAAGAGAAAGAGATGGAGAAGTACCGGAATTATCGGCTACATCCATTTGTGTACTTGGGGTCCCTTGTACACATAGTGGAAGTAATGTCAGGAATGTTGGCCCCCTCTTCACTTGTACCTCGATGAATCTAGTACTATTTGGAGTGCAAAGGTTCGTGTTCTTCTACGGTGGTGAGCTCTTACTTTAAGTTAGTCTTATTTACTATTTGCTTGCGGGTTCGTCGTTCAGTCCCCGTGGCGGATACCCTAGTAGAGAGCTCCTAATAAAGACGGATAACCCTATACGGCGCTTAGAGTAGTAGTCGATAGCGTAGACGTGGTGTCTAGGCTAGAGGCTACCTTCGTTTGCCTCATACTCTATGGTTGAGGTGTAGGCGGTAGGTGGTGATAGCCCTTGTCCATCCCTCGTAGTCCCCCATGTCTGGATATGGCGTAGAGCTGTAGGCCAGCAACGCTTGGCAGACCAAGTGTTATGGGGTGCCCGAAGCAAGTCTATATTGGCAAAGCTATCTTAGCTTAGGATCTCTATCCCTAGAAAACCTCTCTACCCGAGCTCTCTTTCTTCTTGTTACCTTAGGTGAACTAGCTAAGAGACTCTTACACCTCCGTTCCTCGTGGAAATATGATACCCTGAATACTTTCAGGTGAAATGCTACAACGATAATTCCGTGCGCTTGCGGATTATTTCTCTATGCGTTAAGAAATACCAACACATGTCAAATAGGTTCACCGACTCCAACAACTTCAAAGTAAAGCTGCTCCACCAGTGGAGTTGGTGGAGCAGAATAGTCCTAAACAGGTCCTATATATATCTATAGAGAGTTGAGCGCCTTGGATGTGGTGCTATCACACGAGATTGTGCTCTCAACAGCCTTGTGTGATGTGTGTGCACATTGTACCATATTTTTTGCTCTATCTTTTCGCAAAAAAATAATATTATTTGCTCTATCTTTATATTACCAATACTAACTCTTTTTTTGGTTTAAAATTATTTTTATGTAGAGTTCCCATGCAACATAAGTTAGGTAAAAACATAGGAATTTAAACAGGCCTGTCATTCTCATCAACTGTTCGCCATTCATTTCAATCCCCATCAAATATGGCCCCATTCGCTTCACTAAAAAAATAAGTCAAAATACTGTTTCGGCTGATTTAGTTATGAGAGAAAAACACTGTTCTAGACTAAAAAAAGCTAAAAAGTATGATTATAAGAGAAGCGACCATGACCCGTTTGCTTATATTAAGTTGTTTGATATCATCAGCTCCTTTAATTCAGCTGTTGGATGTGGATATGTACGAGTCGTGAGCTTACAGGTTAACCACAGCATAATCATCATCTATGCTGCCCAATAAGAAGACCGGGCTTGTACTTGGGCTGTATCCAATAAAGGTCAGCAAGTGGCATAGATTTCCACTCGTAGATAGGACAGCTGCGTACGTGTGTCTTTGTATTGACATAAGCAAGCAAATTAAAGACCACCATCCAAGATCCTGACTTTAGAAATTTGATGAAATTCAAATATGATAAAGTTTGAGTAATTAGACCTATTCTGTGGTAATGAATCATTAAGTTTCAGATGGCTATTAATGACAATGTTGTCGCGTCTACAACTCTACATACGTACATGTCATCATTAGTTGTAGTTCCGTATCGTCTTTATCGTCCTTTACCATACCAGCTCTTTTTAATTTTAAAAACAATGTTCTTGTACACGAGTTCCCCCACGGTGCAAGTTAATCTTTTTTTTTTCTTGAACATGCAAGTTACACACAAAAGATTTATCTATTTAAACGGGCCTATCATTTTCATCAACTGTTTGCCATACATATCCATTTCTACTCCCATCAATATAACAAAAGTTTTTGACGGCACTAGCTCTGGGCTGTTCCGAGGTTACAATACATACAAACCCCACGTAGACATCGTTATCCATGGCCAATATATTGGGATAGCTATCAAGGACAGATGAGCAACTAGCTAGGTTAGACCACACGTCATCCAATGCAAGTTCTTGACTCGATATAGAAATTTGAAAATTTGAAATTCACATATATAGCTAGGATAAAGTAAACTAAACGCGTGTATTTGATACTTCAAATCTCCTATATATGTGGTGTCTGGTGTGTAATCCATTTATTTTCTCATAATACTAGAAAGTGTTCCGCCGGTACCATTATTCATATGAAATCAAATAGTACTAAAACAAAGCTACTATCTCAAGCAGGGGTGTGTAGTTATTTGGCTCACCGTACCATCCATAGGGGCAGCGCCGGCGCCTGGCTGGTGACGATGAGCCAGAGCCATCCGTAGCCGAGGAAGTTCTGCGCGGCGCCGACGACGAGCAGCACCCACGCCGGCTGCGAAGCCGAGAGCGCGCCGGCGACAAGGCCGAGGCAGCCACCGAGGTTCTTGGCGACGCCCTAGCGCGGCCAGCTGCCGCTGGTCGTAGCCGAGGCTTGCCTTGAGCACCGGCGAGATGGCGCCGAAGATATAGGTGGTGCCGGCCATGGACTGCACCCACATGGTGGCCACGAACACCAGCCATCGGTTGGTGGTGAACGCTGTCAGCCTCTCCGCGAGCTTCCCCATTATCGGGACAACGTAACGTAACTATGGACTTTTCTGGTGCTGGTGGTGGTGATGTGATCCAATGCAAAATGAGCTTTATATTGTGATGACGAGAGAAACACTTCCGGAGAAGGCTTTATTCCTTCCTCCCATAGCAAGAAGATAAACCATATGGTTGGGTTGGGCCAATGCTGAATCAACTAGGGAGTAGATTAATAGAAACTAGATAGAGTTTGGATGGTGGCTGGTGTGGAAGAAAAGTACTGAAGCAACAACTCAAGCGGGACTTATTAGCAAATGCTGAATCGATTGACACGGCTCTTTATAATTGACTGTGTTTTTGCGTACAGTCAATAACTACTACTAGTTTTATAAACTACTAGTTCCTTTTCTTTCTTCTCTCTTATATATGTCGAAATGATCTCCGACATACATGTTTTAACAATACTTCTATAAAAAAATTTAGTAAAAAATAGCTGAAAATGTACTGATTGAACAGGCACCAGGGTTATGTATGTAAGTTTTGTGTTATGTAAAGAACTAAAGATTGATTTCTTACATTTCGGTGTGTCAAATCCTAACTATCTCGTATGCATGCATGTTAGTATTGGTCAAATTTTTGGAGCTAAACGATATGAAGGCAAGCATTCGCACATCATTCTCCGTTTAGTTAAGAACGGGTCAGAGGTATAGATGTAGATCATCGGTCTAGGTTTGCGTTGCTTGCACTTAAACTGTTCAAATTATTATGACCATCTGAAAATTAAACTGCAACTAATATAAGTCATGTGGACCACGATGACGATGACACGAATAACCAACCACTTGCTGGTAACGACATACATCCTGACATAATCACATATTCACACGACTGTAGTTTCGGTCGTGCACATGAAACAGGGGCAGCAAACATATATCAGTAGAAATGTCTCATGCTCATGGCAAGATATAGTAAGAATAATATTTTTGGATGTTTGTTACGGTGGAAATTAATAAAAACCAGTCATGAATGAAAGGAATTGATCCAGCATATTGTGTTGTGCCATTTAACACCAAATGTGTACTTACTGTAGTCTCGGCCTGTGTCAATTTATTGCTATACAAATATATATATATATATATATATCATGAGTGGACTAAAAATCCTGGTTCTTTTGCTTTGGCCTTTTTCTTGTGGCCCCGTGTTTAGCCGGAACATGGCTCATCACATACATTAGAATTAGATGAACAAGTTGACAAACTAAGATACAACTGATGACTAGCTCAACATAACCCCAGTGCATGTTCAACATATGCATAGTTTCCTGCCCCTTTCTAGGTTCATCGCTTGAATGTCTACATCGTTCCATTCATCACTTCAACCCTACGTCTCTATTGAGATGGCTGTGAGCGACCATTAAAAGGGCAAGATCAATCAAGTCTCACTACACCAGATTTGCACATCACTGTCGGCCTCATCACCATCGGATTTGTGAGAACCGACAGTGATGTACCTTCACTGCCGGTTATGAGCTTAAAAATGAAAAAAATGATTGGGGCTGGGCTAAAACCGGCAGTGAAGGACCATATCACTATCGGTTTATGGCTTGAACCGACAGTGTTTTAGCGGGCACTTATCACTGCCGATTTAAGCCAAGAGCCGACAGTGATTGGGCTCTATCACTGTCGGTTCTAGCCAAGAACTTATGGTGATAAGCCTACAACACAAAAAGGCTGCAGCCGTCCTCTCCTTTCTCCTCTCTTCCATCCCGAGAACAGATGCGCGCGTTTGGACCCTTCCCTCCATTGTTGCGGCTGCTCTTCACCGTGAAGCTAGTGCTTAGATTTTGAAGAATGACTTGATCTTTTTGCTTTAAGGTTAGTAACAAGCATCGACTCCTTTGATTTTGTTGCTTAATTAGCTTCGTTTTGATGGCTACATTACTTGATTCTCATTCTAGTTCTTTCTCCATTCTAGATAGTACTTTTCTAATTGGACATTTGTGCTAGGCTCAAATTGTGGTGAATCCATCATCCAAAAGGTTGGTGTCTATAAACACATTTAAATTTCTAGCTAATTATTCCATGGTGGTCAAGATCATCATTGTTAGTACGTGATGCTATAATTAGTTCTTAGAAATAGAGTAGAATAGTTGTTCTTCAATATTGTGCAATAATTGTTTTTTACTACGATTTTCAATTTATAGGGCCGGGCTACTAATTTCAATTTTTCAATAATTAGTGTACAATAATGTTTTCCAAAAATGGTACTTTCGAGTTATAATTGTTGTTCACGAAGCTCGATTTCTTATTAATTCTTTGTAATTACTGTCTCAGTATTTTTTGTGCAGAGATGGATCGAGAGTGGATGCATCTGTCCCGAACGGACAAGCGGTACATGCATGGCGTCAGTCAGTTTATCACCGATGCCAAAGCCCATGCTGGGAATGGAAACCCTGTCTTCTGCCCATGTAAAGATTGCAAGAATCATAGGAACTTTTGTCAATAGGTCTTTGTTATCGTATATGGAATTTTAGTGTGAGGTCTTTGTTATCGTATATGTAACTTATTTCTAAATTTTTATAATTTTTTGATGTATTTCATTACTATCTAAATAAATATATCGTTCTTGTTAAAATTTTCCCACTGCAGTATCTAAATAAATATATCATTTACATATATGCACCTTCACTGTCGGTTCTATTTAGAAACCGGCAGTGATTACCACCTTCACTGTCGGTCCTATTTAAAAACCGGCAGTGATGTCCACGCACCCCTATATAAAACAAATTGCCGGCCACATACATCGATCCCACCCACACACGAACTCTTTCAGTCTTATTTCTCACGTTTCACTCTCACTTTTTAAGACATCCACTCTCTCTCTACGTGATTTGGTCATGGCTCCTGCATTTTTCAATGGTATTGATATGTTGTCTTCTCCAATATTGTATCTATATTCATTTGATCTATATTTATATTCATGTTTCTTTGCATTCTACATTTATATATATTCTTATTCCTAGAATTCGATCTATATTTAACTATGTTGCCATATTTTACTTGGAAGAATTTTTTTGTGCATATATTTTATGTTCATATTTTTTTGCATTTTATCGATCAGGTGGTATGAACAACGGACCTCCCCCACCACAAGAACCAGGTTTCCACCCTAGCGATGAGTCATTCGCTCCTAATGTGGTCATTCCACAGTTCTCTGTTCTAGCTATTGTATGAAATATTTTCTAACATCTTTTGTTTTTTGATGCTAACAAATAAGTGTAACTAGTTTAATATCATTGTTGCATGCATATATGCCGCAGACTATATCCCCAATAGATTGGCTGCGAACAACACTTAGCTAGTTCTTTATCTCGGACATCGTCGAGAACACGGCATCTAATGCAAGTGGTCGACTATGGACATGTGAACTTAGTTTTTTCATCCCTGTGAGGGGTTCAAATCATCGGAACCATATCCATGGGACAGGAATACAGAGCCCAGACGTGATAAGCACCCAATAAGTGTCGTGCACATTTATTTAGAGGCACTTCGACGTATTTGCTATGATGTGCCTGATTTCTCGCACTTCAAGGCACTTGCTTTGAATGCTGGTGATATCCCCGTCCCATAAGCGAGCGAATGGTTTGCAAGCTACAACCATGCGGATGTGATAAAATGATCACTTATACCTGAGTTGTGGTTATTTATTATTTATTATTGTAATAACATTCTCTAATTTTTTTTTCTTTTTCTCCGCATGCAGATTGCACTACAGGACCTTACCTATGCTGCATGTGGCTTGTGGGTCATTCTAGACCAAGCTACGGAGCAACTCAGGTACGATTGGGACTTCTGTAATAGAAACCTCGGCCAGCTCACTATAGAAGGACACCAGTACTGCATAAGGATTACTAACAGGGGCAGTGATCATTTAGTAGGTTACATCTATAGCTGACCATTCTTTCGGTATTATGAGGTACGAGAGAGTGCACTCATACGGGCATTGGACTTTATCGATACAAGCAGATACATAATCCATGACATCAACTACTATATATGGCTACAGAGGTATGTTAGTGTGCATGGCCCGATTGATCCCGACAGTGATTCTGATAGTAATTAATGTTTATTTAGCTAGGTTTTCAAGGTCGTAGTTTAATTGGGTTCTAATTTTAATATGTACGGCTTTGTGTGTTTAATTATTGTCCTGCATGTAATTCGTGTAACATTTGTTGGGCAATTATAAATATACATTTCGGTGTCGTATTGGACTCAAAATTATTCTCAGGCTTGCACATGCCACGTGTGAAGGAAACATCAAGTTTGGGATTTTTCGGAGATGGTTTGCTACTTTCTGAGGTTTAATTGAATTTCCGCGCGACGAGACCGTTTAATTATATGTTGAACTGAATCTACCTGCGAAAAGATCCAAAATGGTGCCAAACTTTTATATAGGCTCTAATGTGCCCTAGGGATAAGAATTTTGTAGAGGTGGATGAAAAAATCTATTGGGTCCAAGATGAAATTCACCCTCTTTTGTCTCATTTGGCACAGAGAAAAATATAATAAATAAAAAAATGATCAGAAAAACCTAAGATCTTGGATGGGGCCTTAATTTGGGTGCACATGCTTGCCAAAAAAATTTCAAGTCATTTCGATATAGGCGAAATATACATGCTTCACAAAGGTACATGTGCCCTTTCATCAAACCATAACTATACACATAGGTTATTAAGGTTTATGTGGTTTATAGGCATTCTGGTGTCGTATTGGTCTCAAACTTTTTCTTAGGATTGCACGTGCCACGTGTGAACAAAACACCAAGTTTGAGATTTTTCGGAGATGGTTTGCTACTTTTTGAGGTTTAATTGAATTTCCGTGTGACGAGACAGTTTAATTATAGGTTGAACTAAGTCTACCCATAAAAAGATCCGGAATGGGGCTAAACTTTTACACAGGCTCTAATATGCCCTAGGGATAAGAATTTTATAGAGGTGGATGACAAAATCTATTGGGTCCAAGAAGAAATTCATCCTCTTTTATCTCATTTGGAACAAAGCAAAATATAATAAATAAAAAGCTGCTCAGAAAAACCTAAGATCCTATGTGGGGTCTTAATTTGCATGTACAAGCTTGCCAAAAAAATTGAAGCCATTTTAACATAGACGAAGTATACATGCTTCACAGAGGTACATGTGCCCTTTCATCGAACCATGACTATACACATAGGTTATCAATGTTTCTGTGGTTCATATGCATTCCAGTGTTGTATTGGTCTCAAACTTTTTCTTAGGCTTGCATGTGCCACATGTGAAGGAAACACCAAGTTTTAAATTTTCCAGAGATGGTTTGCTACTTTCTGAGGTTTAATTGAATTTCCGCACGACGAGACAGTTTAATTATAGGTTGAACTGAGTCTACCCACGAAAAGATCCGGAATGGTGTCAAACTTTTACACAGGCTCTAATGTGCCCTAGAGATAAGAATTTTATAGAGGTGGATGAAAAAAATATATTGGGTCCAAGATGAAATTCACCATCTTTTGTCTCATTCAGCACACAAAAAAATATAATTAATAAAAAAATGATTAGAAAAACGTAAGTCCTGTGTGGGATCTTAATTTAAGTATATAAGCTTGCCAAAAAACTTTCAAGCCATTTCGACATAGGAATACATATGCTTCTATTTATTCAATATATAAAAGAATTTTTTTAATATATATAAACACCATTGTCGGTTTCAAAAACCGATAGTGATGAGAAGAAATTGACAGTGATGCTTGTTATCACTATCGGTTTATTTTGAAAACTGGCTGTGATATATAAAAAATTAAAAAAATTATGTCAGCCCTCTGGTTTGAGCTCGGGTCTCGAGCTACAGAGTTCAGACACTTAACCAAAAAAAATTTCAAGCCATTTCGACATAGGAATACATATGCTTAATAAATTATAAAATTAAACCAAAAAAATTGGGCCGCCCGGGATTCGAACACGGGTATCATGGGCTGAGTTGCGGGGTCTTAACCGTTGAGCCAGTAGGAGGTATTCGAAAAGTGCGGAAAATATAAGTTACTTATGCTGTAACCGCTACACGGCAATCACTGCCGGTTTAAAGAATGGCCCGGCAGTGATGTACCCCTATCACTATCGGTTTCTACTTACAACCGGTAGTGATGTACCCCCATCATTGTCGGTTTCTAATTAGAACCGGCAGTGATGAGGTCTGGTATAAAATCCCGCCGCAGGTTGAAAATTTTCAACCCCGCGCCAACCGTTCCTAGCCCCGCGCTCCTCTTCTTCGACGCCGACGCCCGTGCACCGCCCCAAGCCGGAGCACCCGTCCACCGCCCCCGCTCCGCCATTCCCAGCCCCATGCTCCTCTTCTTCGACGCCGAGGCCCGTGCACTACCCCATGCCGGAGCAACCGTCCACCGCCTCCCACGCCGCCGCTCCCAGCCCCGCGCTCCTCTTCTTCGATGCCAACGCCCGTGCACCGTCCCACGCCGGAGCACTCCCCACGCTGTCCACCGCTAGACACCGGAGCACCGCTAAGGCCTTCAGGAGCACACGCGGACAGCTGCTTTCCCACCCCCACGGTGAGTGCGTGGCTCACTGCTCTCTAAGTGTTCGATGAAATGCCCCACGGTTGTTGTCTTCCCAACAGCAGCCGATTCCTATTCGATTGAGTTACATGCTGTTACTCCTTGGTTTAGCTATAGGTAGAGTGTCAATTGATGGAATCTTGTCAAATGTGTACAGGTATAATCGCTATAGGTAGAGTGTCAATTGATTTTGATGGAATGTATAGCATGCTTAAAAAATGCATCTATAGATGTTTGTTCTAGAAAAAAAAGTTAAAAACAACTTTTAAAATTGGCTCGGCAGCAGCAACAAGTATGATTACTAAACCACATTAATCTTTGAATAATAGACAGTTCAATTATTGAGGTTATTTTTTTATCATGTCAATGATAAAGAACATTAAATAGATTTAGTTTGGCCATATAACTTGAATAATAACTCTTGTTCAGTGAGTTACCATTACCACTTACCACATGCCTAATTTACTTAAATGTATAGGCAACCATGGCATGGTATGTAGTGCATGTTGGTCATATACCTAGGATTTATCGAACCTGGGAAGATTGCTATGCTCAAGTCAATCGCTACCCTGATAATTTGCACAAAAAATACAACACAGAAGCTGAAGCTTTGAGGGCCTACTATAGTCATCTGGCCTACCTTGCAAACCATGGGCAACCGGTCTACTATGGTCCAATGAATGTAAGCCATGACCATCCGCTGGCACTGGAGATCGAAGAGAAGTCACCTGCCGGAGATGTGAGGATTAGGAGAATTGCTCCTTGGTCTTGGAAAGATGTCATGCTTTTATTTATGGCTATGGTCATCGCTTTTCTTATTTGAAAGTTGATTTAGGCTTAGTTTCATAGAACAGTAGATCGACTTTGTTGTATGTGGTCAATCAAACAATGAATTTGTTCTAGGTGAACATATGCTATTATTTGATGACAACGCAAGAAATATAAGCACGAAAGGCTGCTAGACACGGAGATCATCGCACTACAATCGGAGCTGGCAAAATTCGTCTTAGCTGAGGTATTGGAAAAAGATGGAGTATTTTCCATTGCATAATCTGTGAAGTACAAGGACCAGTATGGCCCAGAGCGGCTCGCCAGATTATTGTAAGAAGTCCGAGAAGCATGTGTGAAGTCCAAGAATATTTCTTTTTTATTTTGATGGATCGAGATGTGGATAAGAACATTTGAATTGTAATCGTAACATTTGTAATGTTTAATATTGATGGACCTATCGTCTACGTAGCGTATATAAAGCAAAACCCGATTCCACGAAAAAATATAAATTAAAATAAATTATAAAATAATAAAATATGAACGGGCCATCACCGCCGGTTAGCAACAAACCGGTAGTGTTGTCATAACCATCACTGCCGGTTAGAAGCAAACCGACAGCGTTGTCTTGCTCAACACTGCTGGCTTGAACCATGAACCAACACTGATAGTTACAAGAACACTGCCAGTTTGATCCATGAACCGATACTGATATTTACTACAACACTGCCGGTTTCATCCATAAACCGACAGTGTAGGCTTGCTCAACACTGCTGGCTTGAGCCAAGAACCGACACTCTTAAATCAACCGTCACTATCAGTTGGCACTACAAACTAGAAGTGTTGTTCAACTAGACACTACCGGGCAGAGCCAGGAACCGACATTATTTCCTGTAGATCAGTGTCGGTTTTTAAGGACCGATAGTGATGTTAACCCCCCATCACTGCCGGTATGTCACTGTCGGTTCAAAATCTGGCAATGAAATGGGTTTTTGAACTGGCAGTGATATCCAAATCTGGGGTAGTGTCTCTTTCAACCACTTCTCTTGATTCCACCAAGGAGTTCTTTTTTAAGGAGTCAAGATCGCAATCCTCACAAACTATTCTGCAACACTCCACAAGATTGAGTGCTCGTTGTTGATGCCTTAGCCTTCTAGGAGGCTTCACCTCAAAGAGTAACAAATTCTTCAATGGTTAGTTGACGCATCTACAAAAAGTGCTCAAGGCTTAAGATTCCTCACTAGTGCTATCATAAGCTCACACACTTCAAACTATCAACCCAATCCAAAGGATCACACTCAACTACTGCAAAAAGGGAGGATAGGGGAGGGACTTTATGAATGTTAGAGAAAATGAATGGCGTGAACAACTAACAAAACAGGGAGATGAGGTATATAAATACTCATCTTTTGAAAATAGCCATTTGGAAGAGTTTAGACAAAATTAGCCTAGCCTATTTCCTCTAAATAGCCATTACGAAGATTTGAAACTGCAGAGCATGTGATCAAAGTTTGTCTATGGCTCCATAGTAATCAAGACCTACTATAACGACCCGAGTCATTCCAACTGCAGCATTTGAGCGGAGATCCTCTGGAGTTGTCCAATGAAGATTCTCAAGGTTCTCAAACAAAGTTCTATCAGACCCTGGCTTTCTCTATCAGGGCAAGGACTCCAAAATTGTAACTCGATCTTATTAAGTTTTCCAAGTCAACACAGACTCAATGGTGGTCAAACCAGAATTGATATCAAGGAATTATCTCTCGGAGAATGTTAGTCATGGTTCCTCATCTCTTCTTAATTGGTACGTTATCTCTTGGACCAAAAGATTGGCCCAATTCCAATTTTCCCCAATCTCCAACTCAATCTTCCAAAGATAGTGAGCTGACGGAAGGTCCTAATAGAGTGTTTGTCACCTGACATGGAGTGTCCCTCAAGTGCGGCTTACCCAAAAAGGCCTAAGTCCCAAACCCATGGAATGTTCTATGGAACAATCTACGAAGTCATGAAATGTTCGTCCTCTATGATGGAGGGTCCATCGATTTATATAGAGTCAAAACAGAGCCAGTTAGTCTCGGGCATTGACCCAGCAGAGTGTCCATCGCCAATAGCGGAGTGCCCGCCAAGTAGTAGGAGATGTTGAGATGTTTAGAACCCTACCCAAGAGGTCAACAAACCTTCACTACACCTATGTAGTAAATAGTGCAATAGTAGAGCCTCGTTAAATGTTCTTCCCAAGTTCCAAATTGTAATCCCTATCTTTATCTCCTTATCAGATCGTATGGTTATCTCCAATCCCTTCAATCCTCTTTTTGAGGTTCGCTTAGCTTGTGAGGAACGTGTATAGGTCATCATTGTCATCCTTAGTCATCAGGACGACATGACTAGGTAGGCACCCCACTACTATGAACCCTATTTTAGTTACACATATATTGTTTCATTATGAGTTATGCATTTCATTCCAATATGAATAACAATCTAATCTTGCTTCACTAATCTAGAGATTACTCACCTAAGTAATCATAACCTTACTTAACCAAGGGTTGGGATTCACTTAATTGCTTAGATGGCTAGTTTCATTAGAAGTCGAGTGTGAGAAGGGAACTCACTCTCGCGCGTGTAGGAGCTACACCGGGATAATTATTTTGCTAAAACTTGCAAGGGTGACACCTTGGTTCACTTACTCAATGTGACTAAGGACCCACATTAAAATTGAGATAATTATGCTGATGATTAATTTGGTAATCTCTACTCAAGCATGGGATAAGGTCACAGTGAGTGTTGGATCTCAAGTGACATAGCTCATGGAGTAGCTAAGGACCGTTCTTTGGGATAGTAAGTCCGAGTAACCACCCGTACAAATGACATATCATATATAGGGGTGGTAAGCTAATTACTCTGTGGGGACTTGCTCATTGGGCAGATTCGGCACAAGAGGTGATGCGGTCTAGACGAGATGTTGTTACATCGGTACCTAGCCGAACCATTTGTCAATTTGAGGGCCAAATTTAGGAAAGGTTGGAACCAAGAGACAACCCTTATCTGGGCATGGATATGGATGTTCGTCCTTGGTGTCCATGTGGGTACAGTTGTATGACACCTCTGCAAAGTTTATTTGAAAGCCTAAAGTCCTTTAGGACGGAATGTAACACCCCAGCCCATTAGTAGCCTATAGTAGTTGTGAAGTTGGCCCATGTAGCCCAAGTGGCACATGTAGAGTTGTTGTTAGTGGGTTTAGTACCACCTTGGAAGTTTAGGAGGGTAAAGACCAGCTTATAAGCCTTGTCGTTCTAAACATAGAACCTTCGGTTTAACCCTTTTACATGAAGCGAGGACGAAAGTTTAAGTATGGTGCTACGCGTATGCAGGTCCGTTCCACGTGTGGAGCTAGGTCATATAAGCAGTTTTTGGATGCAGGGGTGTTATAGATGGTGTCAACAAAACATGGTCAGCAGTCTACCTAGGGGCATGCCCAAGGTAGTAGATTATCGGCAGATAGGTGCGCAAGCTACGAACGAGATGGTGACGCAAGACAGACACGAGGTTTTATCCAGGTTCGGCCGTCATGAGGGCGTAATACCTACGTCCTGCGTCTGATTGTATTTGCTATATGTAAATGAGATGATCTTTGAGAGGGGTCCCCTGTCCGCCTTATATAGTCTAGGAGGTAGGGTTACAGATCTAGAAACTAATCCCAACTGGTTATAATTGCCATAGGTGGCCGGATAAGGATTCCTATTCTAACCGAATCTCTGTAGACATAGAGACGCTTGACATTGAGCTCGACCGCAATGCGCAGACTGTGTAGGCATGCTTCGTACTCGGCGGCGTTATTAGACGCCGGGAAATAAATCCTGAGGACGTATTGGAGCTGCTCCTTAGATGGTGATATGAAAAGGACTCCTGCTCCTGTGTCGTCGATGTTGAGAGACCCGTCGAAGTACATCTTCCAATACTCGGTGAGCCCCTGAGAGGCAGGTGTGCTTAAGTCTGTCCACTCGACGATGAAATAGACAAGTGCCTGAGACTTGATTGTAGTATGGCTTGCAAATTCCAAGGAGAAAGAGCATAGCTCCATTGACCATTTGATGATGCGCCTATTTGCATCCTTGTTGCGAATGATGTCTTCCAGAGGGTACTCGGTCATGACCACCACACGATATCCGTCGAGGTAGTGTTTCAACTTTTAGGATGTAATTAGTATAGCGTAGATTAGTTTCTAAATTTGTGGGTACCTGATCTTGGATTCGCTGAGCACCTCGCTGATGAAATAAATTGGTCACTGTACCTTGTAGACGTGGTCGGGCTCATCGTGCTCGACCACCATGACAGTGGAGACCACTCGATTAGTTGCCGCAATGTAAAGTAGGAGGGTTTCATCTTCTCTTGGAGTAGTGAGGACCGGAGGTGATGTAAGGAATTGTTTCAGCTGTGTAAAGGCAGCATCTGCTTCCTCTGACCACTCAAACTTCTCGGATGCTTTGAGCATCTAGAAAAACAGTAGTCCTTTTTCGCCTAATCTAGATATGAAACAATTGAGGGCAGCCATGCATCCGGTAAGCTTCTGAACATCCTTCACCTTTTTGGGCAGCTTCATGTCCAAGACAGCTTTTACTTTCTCTGGGCTAGGGCATATGCCATCGTGACTGACGACGTTGCCGAGCAGTATACCAGTTGGAACACCAAAAATGCACTTCTTTGGGTTTAATTCCCATTAGAATGTGTTAAGAGCTACAAAGGTACGTTCTAAGTTGTCGATAAGGGTGTATGCTTCCTTGGTTTTAACAACTACATCATCAACATAAGCCTCGACTAGGTTGTCTTTTATCTTGTCTTTGAGGCAGGCCTGTATGGCACGTTGGTAGGTAGCCCCAGCGTTCTTGAGCCTGAACGACATGGTCATATAGCAGTAGGTGCCGAAGGGCGTGATGAAGGATGTCTTGATCTAGTCGTCCTTTTTGAGAGCGATCTATTGATAACCAGAGTAGCAATCGAGAAAGAAAAGCAGCTCGCAACTGGCAGTTGAATCTATGACCTCGTCTATGCAAGGTAAGCTGAAGGGGTCTTTAGGGCAGTGTTTGTTGAGATCAGTATAATCAATGCACATTCTCTATTCTTTATTCTTTTTGCATACAAGAACCGGGTTGGCTAACCACTCCGGATGATACACTTCTTTGATAAATCTGGCTGTTAAAAGCCATGTAACTTCTACCCTAATAGCCTCCTTTTTGTCACAAGTAAACCATAGTAGCTTCTGCTTGATTGGTTTGGCCTTGCCATTGACATTTAAGGAGTGCTCGATCAAGTTCCGAGGTACACCGGGCATGTCAGCGGGTTTCCATGCGAACACACTCATGTTGCTCCTCAAGAACCTGACGAGCGTGCCTTCCTATTTAGGATCTAGGTTGGCCCTGATAAGGGCCATTTTGCTAGGATCACCGTCGACCAGCTGGATCTCTTTGTGCTCTTTGGACTTGATGTTCTTGCATGGGGCCTCGAGCTCTGGGATCTCTAGGTGGTCAGCTGGGGTCTGCTTGGCGTTGAGCATGGTCTTGGCCATGTGAATAGAGAGGTCGTGAGCCTCTGCTATTTTGAAGCTGCCATCCTCGCAGGTGTAAGCTGCTTATATGTTGCCCCTAAGAGTTAGAACCCCCTTCTCAGTAGGCATCTTGAGCACCAAATACCTGTAGTGAGGTATGGCCATGAACTTGGAGAGCACTAGTTGGCCAAGGATAGCATGGTAGGTGCCTTCAAAGTCAGCGACCACGAAGTTGATGTAGTTGGTGCGGAAGTGGTCTAGGGTACCAAATTGCACAGGTAGCGTGATCTGCCCGAGAGGTGTGGAGCTCTGTCTGGGGAGAACACCCTAGAACTGTGCCTCATATGGCTTGAGATCATCCTAGGTTATCTTCAGGGCTGGCAAACTGTTCTTGAACAGTATATCGATGGAACTACTACCGTTAATCAGCACTCTATCGAATTGAACCTTGTTGATACAAGGATCGAGCACCAGAGGAAAATGCCCTGGCTCAAGTATTGTGGCCCATTGGTCCTTTCTGCTGAAGGAGATCTCGCGGTGAGACCAAGGAGGGAGCCACGGATCGGCGATGAGGTTGTCGGCATTGGCCATGTTCAAGCAAGCACGGGCGAGCAGCTTGCGCTCTCATTTGGTCTCGATGGACACTCTGCCCCCAATGATGGTGTGGACGCGGTCGGTTGGCTTGACGTACTTATGACGGGGATCTACGTCTTCATCATTGTTGTCCTCATTACACTGCTTCCCTATGTCGTTAGGCTTGTCAGATTTATCCAGAGCCTGTTGGGGCGTGTAGATGGATTTGACAACATGGCAATTCTCCATGGTATGGTTTGACTTGGGATGGAGCTGGCAGGGTCCTTTCAATGCTTTGGTGTAGTCTTCTTCGTAGTTGCGACGTCCGCCACCTTTTTTAACGACGTTGACTTCACCGTCATCTTCCCGAGCACACTTGCCCCTGTAATCGTCACAGCGATTACGCCGCTGATTACGCTAGTCGTGGTGGTCGCGAAAATCGCTGAGCTGGTTGTGGCGATCAAAATTGTAGTTCTGACCATGGTTGCCACGGTAGTCGTCGCGGTGTGAGGGGTGGTCGGAGCGTGGAACCCTTGCTGCTTCTTTGATGATTATCTTTTTAGCATCATCGACGTCCGCATATTTTTTAGCAGTAGCTAGGAGCGCTGTGACCGATTCAGGTCTTTTGCAGAGGAGCTTGTCCCTTATGGCATCATGGAAGCGGAGACTAGTGATGAAAGCTTCGATTGCCTTGTTGTCGGAGATTGATGGGACCTTGATGCGCATCTCTGAGAAGCGTCGAATATACTCGCGTAGTGGCTCATCTTTGCGATCTTGAATCCGCTGTAGATCATATTTGTTGTCGGGTTGTTCGCAAGTAGCAATGAAGTTGTCGATGAATGCTTGCTTGAGCTCTTGCTAAGAATCAAAGTAGTTTGCTGACAAGCTGACCAGCCATTGGTGGCCTGCATGGCCGACGATGACTGGGAAGTAATTAGACATGACGTGCTCGTCAGCCATGGCTGATCTACACACAGTTTCGTAGAGCATGACCCATAACTCGGGGTTCTCCTTGCCGTCGTACTTCTGGAGTTTTTCAAGCTTGAAGTTTTTTGGCCACACAACTTGGCGAAGGTGAGGAGTAAACTGCTTCAAACCCAAAGGGCTGTGGGTAGTATCATATTCCATACGGCGATAGCTTTCATGGGATGCACGATCGTTGGCTCTTTGGTTAATGCGATCGCGTAGATCGTGTTCTCCGAGGGAATGGCGGAGATCGTTATTGCCATCACGGCGATCCCGATTGCCACACTGGTTGACCCCACGACTGCGGATATCACAGCGATTGTCATAGTTGTCACATCGATTATCATACCAGTTGTTGCGGTGGTTGTCATCCCGACCACCATCATGACCACCGTTTCTGCCTTGACGGTTGTCTAGTGGGTCGTTGTTGCACGAGCCACGTTGGTTGGGTGGCTATGAGCGACTTGAGTACTGGCGACTGTGGCTTGATTCGACTGAGACGGATGGAGCCTGGGCTTGGTTTGCAATCTCTACAGTCTAGGCTATAGCAGCCGTCAGGTAGGCTTGTACATCATCATGAATTGCTTGGATTTCTAGGGTATTGGGTAGTCGTTGCATTGTCACCATAGCAATAGCTACGTTGGCGCTTGGAGTCCTAAAGACCTACTTTTCCCCTACCCTATCAAAGGCATTGTTGAGATCGCGTGGCTAGAACCTTATGCGTCGTGCCTCCTCTTCTGCCTCGGCTTTGGCTTGTCTATGATTAAACTGGTCAATATTGTGTGCTAGTCTTTCTTGTTCTGTTTCACCAACTGCCGGTGGTTCGTCATTACTGACAACATTGATCAAGTCTCCTCGCCTTGGTGGGAAGGATGGGAATCATGGGAACCCTAGGGAGTGGTCTGGGATATCCAGATCATATTCAACTTCTTCATTGTCATAATGCAGAAGCTTAGTGTGGACGGAGCCATCAGATGCGATGCTGGATGGGGAGCTTGAGCCACCCTCTTGAACTATGTGGACTGATCCTTCTTGATACTCCTCAATCTGAACCATGTTGATGAAGTTGCGTGGCTTTGGCCGAGGTCGATGTATAAAACACAGATCCAAGCAGCGTTGTATATTGTACATGTAGTTGGAAGTAGTGTTTCGCAGGCCGTAGGGCTGAGCCTAGTAATTCTCCATCAAGGCTTCGCACTCGGAGAGCCAGAGACCCATTGCGGGGGCTGATCGGCGATGAATAGAGCGCCCTTCAGGAGTAGATGTGACCACGAGATCCGTACCGAGTCGTGCAGGACAACTGGCCCGAGCGAGTCGGGTAGATCTGTTGTGGGTAGCGGTTACCTACTCGGTAGGTTGATTTTGAATTGAATCTACCAGAGCTAGAGTTTTAGCAATCTTGGTGTCGACCTGATCGATGGAGTCGAGCAGGTCGGTGTTGTCAATCTGCCTCCCTTTGTAGCGAGGAAGCGAACGATGGGTTGTCAGCGTGGCTGAAGATGATGCTGGTGTGGACGGAGCTAGATCCAACATGGTCGAAGCCGTAGCTGATGCTGGTGAAGCAGTGGTCGACATAGATTGGATCTGCGCCTCCTCTGTGGTCATGGCGATGAAGTTGTTGGAGCCAGTGGTCCAGGTGATCTAGCTGATGGTGAACATGAGGCCGTTCAGCGTAGCCATGGAACCAGGGATGATGACCATCTTGTTCGTCTGAGGAGCAGTACACACACCCCCTACTTGGCGTGCCACTGTCGATGAAATATGGTCAGCAGTCTACCTAGGGGTATGCCTAAGGTAGTAGATTATCGGCAGATAGGTGCGCAAGCTACGAACGAGATGGTGACGCAAGACAGACACGAGATTTTATCCAGGTTTGGCCGCCATGAGGGCGTAATACCTATGTCCTGTGTCTGATTGTATTGCTGTATGTAAATGAGATGATCTTTGAGAGGGGTCCCCTGCCCACCTTATATAGTCTGGGAGGCAGGGTTACAGATCTGGAAACTAATCCCAACTAGTTACAATTGCCTTCGGTGGCCAGATAAGGATTCCTATTCTAACCGACCAGGATCTTGCTTGATCTCCAAGTCTGCCTTGATTCCTTACGTGGGACTTAGAGCAGATCGGCTAGGCCACATGTCGTCTTCTAGTGGGCCAGCCCAAACCTAGCCGTAAGGGTATAGGGGTTAATACCCCCACAGATGGTATCGGAGCATCAACCCTTACTGCACGTGCCCATGGAGGGGTGTACCAAGGGGTAGTACTAGACATCTGCCACATATATGTGGTGAACTACCGAGGGTGTCAGCCCTTAAGGGGGGAGAATGTAATACCCCAGCCCATTAGTAGCATGTAGTAGTTGTGAAGTTGGCTCATATAGCCCAAGTGGCACATGTGGAGTTGTTGTTGATGGGTTTTGTACCATCTTGGAAGTTTAGGAGGGTGAGGACCAGTTTATAAGCCTTGTCATTCCAAACATGGCACCTCCGAGTTAAAACTTTTACACGAAGCGAGGACGAAAGTATAAGCGAGGTGCTACGCGTATGTAGGCCCGTTCCACGTGCGGAGCTGAGCCATATAAGCAGTTTTTGGATGCAAGGTGTTACATGGAACCTTTTGGTTGTTCCTACTTCTATACTCATTGTAGCTTGATGAAACTCGACTATGAGATGAATTGTAATTTTGAACACTTTAATTGTGTTACTCATCACTACTTACTAGGAACTTATGACTACTAGTTAATTTAATTATAAATCATGAGCATGTTATTCTTTAATAAATGCCATGATTTTATGCAAATGTACAAATGCCTATTAATCTCTTTGCATCCACCAAATAAGTATGTGTCGGAATTAAGTCTTGCGAGTACGCAATGTACTCACGGTGCTGCTGTTAAGTTGTTTTCAGGTACTTCGACTTGGTGACACATTGAACCAATGCTCATGAGGTCGAAGGTTTGTAGACCTTGGAATGGGTGATTCCAAGATGAGCTACATGTTAACTCTGATATTTGGGTATGAGTGATTAAGAGAAACTAGTTGTAGAACGGGATAACTCGTAATGTAATTCCATCGAACTCTTTTTTTGCGAACAATTCCATCGAACTCTATATTTGAAATATAATGATTATCAATGTTTCCTATTTAAATGGAATATCTACTGTGTGATAATGGAGTTACGTGATTGCTCGATAATTGGATTGTCATATGTCACTCGATCGTTAAAAAGATCCTAAAGAGGAGGTGTGGATGGCACTCGCCTGAGGGGCCCATGTCGGTCGAGACTAAAATGGGTTGATTGAGAGGACAACACCTATGCTAGTCAGGCAGATGTGGGAACAACCCCTCACACCTACCATCAAACGATAGGGCCCACAAGCAGCTTAAGTCCATGTTAGAGATTACTCTTGGCAAAATCAGGCTAACTAGCCTAGCTGATTTCCCTAAATAAACAACACATTCTCAAAAGCCAAGCTAGGGTTTCTCACAAGATTTTTTGAGCAGTTCTAGATTTGTCTAGCGACTACTATTGCATCCCTCTTGATTGTATGGCATACCTATACTCAAAATCAAAGATTTACATAAAACTCATACTCTGGCTTCTATGTGTTCAACCAATATAGTCACTTGATCATTTTCTACTTGATGAGGACTTGAGCATTGCATATCTGCCAGCACATCTCCCTTGAGCTAGGTACATAGGATCTTTCACACCATGTGATCGATCAACACCCTACTTTTCCTCCATGAGTTACAATAACATATGATTCAACAGATATTTCATACTTCACGTCTCATGTGTTTATTTATTCCTCAGATTACCACAAGTGTACTTATTTAACCTATTTAGGGCACCTCAATCGCCAAACTATTATTTGCCCTTCCCCTTCATGTACTCCCTCGAAGCCATTTCCTTTTTTAAACCTTTACCTTATCTAGCTATTCTGAAGTCTACCTCATATCAACAATAGTCATTCACTTGAAATCCATTTATTCACTTGTGCCATAGATTTCTACTTGAATATTCATTGATGCATAACCGCTTGACCAATCACTACCACAATCCTGAATTATCTTGAGTGTTAAAGATTTCCTTGAGGGCCAAAACAAAACTGCTAACGAAATTTTAGTTTTCTTGGCTGCGGACATAGACATCCAAGCAAATGGATATTTCTTGAGTGCTAGACCAAACCTCCAAGGTAATTCCATGTTTCCTTGAGTGTTATTACAAACCGCCAAGGTAATTCATATTTTCTTGAGTGTAATTTGAAACCCCCAAAACTATCGTATCTTTAAATTTTTTTTAATTTTCCAAATGACCTCCGATGGAGATATGACCTAAACCAATGTTATAGTATTCGACGAGATCTAAAACTTTTTAGTTCAAACTTTTTACATTTGAAATCATTTAGGATCTCAAATATTCATTACAAGATTCAACAAAGTGAATACAAAAGAAAAATAATAATTCACTGTCACAAATAGCTTTGAGGTGTAGTGGTAAGTGCTTTTCATTTGAAGCAATATGTCACAGGTTCCGATTCCAGGAGTCGTAGCTTTCATTGATTTATGTCTTTTTGCTATTGCTCTATATTTCCTTAGAGGTTGTTGGCCCTCTGGCCCTCAACAAAACTAATTTACTTGACGGTTGTAACATTTTCTTGTCCCTTTTGGCAAATTAAGTATGGTCCTCGTTTCCTTGGCGTCTAGCCTCCAAGGAAATCATCCTTGAGCGCCAAAACTGTCAAGTAAACTAATTTCCCTTGTCATCCCCCAATGATGGAGTTTGCTTGGCTGTTGGTAGCCAAGGACCATTTCCTTGGCGGTTCAGACCCTTTCCTTAGCGATTTTGGGCACTCAAGATAATTCAAGGTTGTGGTAGTGAATATGAAATCTCAATATTAATATTCCTCAATTTATAAACAAGTTCATCATGTGAGACAAACTCATATCCATATATTCATATCTCTTTTATCATTTATCATTTTGCTTGTCCTTTGTTCATTGCATTAGTCACCTTTGGACTTAATTCATGTTTTATGGCATTTGCTTCATATAAAGCCCATATGCGTAAATTATTTGGGACTAAGCACCTGGACATAATCCTATCAAGACATGCAAATTCTTTAATTATACTGTCATCTAATCCACCAAAATCCACTTAGAGTCTAGATGCACTTTTACATACATGCTAACATCCCCGGTAGTTGTATCATGAATAACGCAAATAATCAGATTGGAGCAAAAATAAACATGCACGTTCAAGTAGAGATAGCCCTTTTGTTGTTGAGGTAGTCGAGAATGGTGCAATGTCAACATCGATGTGGAGTGAAGAGAGTTGCACGCCCAAGACACCAATATGAGCACATGCATGTATTGTATTGGTTAATTTTAACAATCTATGTTTTAGAAAAACAATACTACTACTCATATAATTTTATGATATAACAAATTCAACACATTGAGTGCCTTGATGCAAGCTAAAACGACTGTTTTTATCATTATAAAAACTAAAAGGGCGGACTATGACCTATAATCATTTTTAATAAAATAAAAAATGAAAATTCTAAATAATCGATACAATAAGAAAAAAAACTATTAACTTAATATGTGGATAAAAATTGCAACAATGACTAAAACTATAGATTCAACTTACATGTAGATAAAAAAAAATAAAAGGGATGCAACAAGGGCTTTTATATCTTAAGCTTAGGTTTCAACTAAATACATATCATGCTAGAAAAATAAGATAAATTCTTGAAAATCTAACTGATGTCCTAACGGAGTCTCCACGTTAATTCTCAAGAGACACTAAAAAGGATAAATCCTATAAACTTTGAAAAAAAGAAAACATCTAGCCATCAATTTGGTGGACTAATAACCACTGATAATAATAGCAATTGGATATTTTATGTAAAACAACATAAAATAACCTAGATATATATACTCAAGTTACCCAAATGTGCCATTAAGGAATATGATCTAAAGTAAACCTAAATTTGCACCTAATTATCTATATGTATGATAGATAATCTACCTAATCCCTTAATTTACATCTAAATCATCAATTTTGTTATTACTAAGAAACTAAAATATCCTCTCAAATATATATCCAAATTATTAGCACCTTCTATTTCAAGAAATATTTACATAACCATAAAGCATATATATGGCTCTATGTTACCCAATTCTATTCATGTTAATATATTGAAATTTAATTAATAAAATATACATGTGCAATCATGTAGATCATGTACATATGCATGCATGAGCAATGAATAGTTAAATACGTATATTATGTTTAGCTACTCAAATATTAATTACACTAACAAAAAGTCACCATAGTTTAAACTAAGGTTTCAACTAGCTGTACTGAAAATGTGTAAAACTGCATGCAAAGTAGAAAAAAAACAATGAATATGGATGAAAAAAAACCCCTAAGGTTTCAACATAATTATTTTTTATTAGCGAAAGATAATAAATAGAAACTAATAATGTTTGTCTTTTAAGATCGGAATTGATAGGAAGAGGACATCCGGACGGCCAGAATGGCCCAACACTCTTTCGTCTCCATCTAAACAGGTCCAGTACCAGGCTTTTCTCAACTGATTTTCTTGAGAGAATTCCTTATTTGACACCAGACAAATGACCCGTTCCTTTCTTGGCCCTCAAAAAATTTCCGTTCCCTATTTGACACCGTGTTCAACTTTCGTTCCTTATACGACACTCCGTCGGGTTTGCCATCTGTGAACTGTTAACTGACATGTGGGCCCCACCACCCTTCTCCCCTTCTCCCCTTCTCGGCCGGGGAGTGGCCCCGCGACGGCGGCGCTTGGACGGGGCGCATCTGCGCATGGAGGTGGCGGCGCAGGCGCGCTCGCGCGGCTAGGGGCGCGTCCCGTCCCCGCGGCGAGGAGCTATCGTGGCAGCAAGGCGGCGGCGGCAGCTCCAGGGCCGCACGGTGCCACCACGTCGAGCTTCTCCGACTCTCCGAGTGCTCCAGCTATGACAGGCTCTCGTCTCGACGGAGCAGCAATAGCGGCATAGCACCTACGGTTCATACGCACGAGCATCGCCGCCTCCGCGAAGTCCGAGACCGCACCGGAGAAGAAGGCTGCCAAGGAGGCCGGCGTCCCTCGGTGCGCGGCTCGCGGGTTCCTCAACGCCATCTTCAACGGCAGGCCTGAGCCGCCAACGCCGTCGTCGTCGTCACGGGGCGGAGTCCGCGTGCTCCACGGCGTCCTCCTACTCGCGCTCAGGTCGTCCAGGAACTGGAGCAGCAGGAGGCGAGTTGGGCATCGTCGTTGTCACGGTGGGGACGTGGATCGACTCTTGCGCGACGGCGCGGGCATCGTCGTCGTCACGGCAGGGATGCGCCACCATCTCAGACGCGTCGCCGCCGTGGGGATGCGCCCCGGCCGAGCGTCGTCAAGCTCGCATCCTTGGTCCTCGTCTCCGCGCGGACGCGCCACCATCGCAGATGCGCCACCGCGGCGCGAGCTCGCCCCTACCGCGCGCCGACGCCATGGGGACGCGCTCCGGCCGAGCGCCGTCGCCGCGGGGACGGGACGCGCCCCTGGCCGCGCGAGCGCGCCTGCGCCGCCACCTCCACGCGCGGATGCGCCCCGTCTAAGCGCCGTCGTCGCGGGGCCACTCCCCTGCCGAGAAGGGGAGGAGAAGGGGAGAAGGGTGGTGGGGCCCACATGTCAGTTAACGGTTCACGGATGGCAAACCCGACGGAGTGTCGTATAAGGAACGAAAGTTGAACTCGATGTCAAATAGGGAATGGAAATTTTTTGAGGGCCAAGAAAGGAATAGGTCATTTGTCTGGTGTCAAATAAGGAATTCTCTCAATTTTCTTTGTGCCCACTCGTTCCTGCGTCGCCGTCCGTCCAGCGCCGACCGCCTTCTCCACCGCGGCTGCTCGCTGACTGATGCCTCCCCTCCACCGCGCCCCTCACCAGCTTCGCTCCCTCTCCGGCGACAGCTCCCACCTGGAACATGAGCAAGCAGCATCCTCTCTCTCTCTCTCTCATGTTCGTGCGCGCCCGCATTCCTCCATCAGCAAGTAGGCGTATTACAAGTCTGTCTGTTGCTGCTATCCTCACACTCCATGCCTGACATCTTATGCTGCTCATGGAGGCCTAGATCCACACCCTCCTCTTTAGATCTAGAGCTGTGGTTGCTCAACATGTGGTTTTTTGGGATGTTGCATTTGTTGTTTTCCTATGCTGCATCTAAAGATTTCTCATGTTTCAAACAATAAATTTAGATGTTTCAGTAACGTTGTTACAATAAAACTTGCATGTTGCGCTTCGTGAATGTTTGGTGTTGCATTAGGTGATGATTTCTTGGTGTTGCAGTCAGCAATGATTTTCTCATGTTAATTAGAGATGTTGCATCTCCTTTATTTTGATGTTCCAATAGCTTTGGATGTTGCATTTTGTTGTTTTTCCATGTTGCTGCTAACAAAATGAGATGTTGCAATAAATAATTTCTCATGTTTCAAGAATCTTTTGCATGGAACATGCATGTTGTGAGGGGGTAGAAACTAATCATTTTGCTCTTATCTCTGGCTTGTATGAGATTTTATCGTTTGATGTCGCGGTACAAATATTTATTTATCTCCTTTTTTTCTCGTCTCTCTCTCTCATGTGCCAGATGTGTAGGCACATGGCAACATGAGAACCTAACCCGCCGTAGATGCGCTCGATCTCTGGGTCCGTCGAGCGCGGCAAGGGATGGGGGCACAGGCGCCGCAAGGGACGGGGCGCAGCGTCGCGCCGCACACTCTGGTTGCGGAGGAAATCGCGCGGCAAGGGACGGGGGCACGACATCGCCGCACACTGCTGTTGCGGAGCGTTGGGAAGGAAGTCGTGTGATATCATAGTGCTTTGATTTGGATGACCCAGAGATGACTGTAACAGTGTGTTCCACGTACCGACTTACGCCAAGTTCGATTGACCGGACCGGCAAGTACGATAGGATTTCGACAAACGTACGGTTTCGCAGCTCACATACACGCCAGGCCTAGTTGTGTTATGGACGCGCCAACGGCTCATGTACGTCCATCTAGAAAGACTCGAAAATTTTGGGCGTGTTCGGCTGGCTTTAAGCCGGCCGGCTGGCTGGTTTCTCGCACTCACGAAATCACTGTTCACGTCCTGCCAGAACAGTATTTTTCTCTCACAACAATCAGCCGAAACAGTATTTTTCAGTCCTGCCATGTGCGTGGATATGATTATGTAAAGCCATCATAGCGAATACGTACTTAGCCTCACTAGACGAAGTAGTAGAAGATTATCCTCCCTTGGCAATGAACACAAACTAACTTACAAAAACAAAGAGCTTGGATACATCAGACTTATTAATTACCAGCTTGTTACACATCCCATTACGAAGTGCTACGGCTTCAGCTGATGTTGCATCCGAATCAAAATCCACAGAATGGCTAGGTGCTGCAACAAATTTACCATGGTCATTCCTCACAGTGATCACCGCTCCAGTGGTACCTCTCGATGTTTTTGTACATTATTATCTAGTACCGCTGAAAATCGTTTGCTTGTGATTTTTCCGTTTTCTCATGGCCGCTCATGCACTCAAATGTCAACCTGGTGCTTTGCGCATTTTATTAAATAAAGATGATACATGACTAAGTTCATATGTAGGAAGAACAGAATTAAGTGAAATTGGATAATTTGCATCGACTCCTTCAGGCAGTATATTTAGAGTTTATATGACTTGGTAAATGGCAATCAAGTACACGGGATCATAATCCTAACTAACTTTATCCTAGTCCTGATATGCTTTAACATTCCACAGTCACAGCGGGAGCGCCATAGACGATGAGACTGAAAATTACAAACCGAGCACCATGCCACCATCAGTAGATGAATATAAAGTGTCAGGTTTCAGAACCAAAGCAAGAAAAGTGTCAGCACCATCGGTATATATATATATATATATTCATGCATACAAGAATTACTGACTATCTTGACACATGTATATATTCACATGGGAATACTGGTTCCTGCAATGCAAATTTTAACTTTGGAACATACGGTACATAGACCAGCAGCATGGGGATTTGGCATGTTCTATCCATGAAACTTTCAAGTGCGGACAGGCTGATATAGATGAGCGTAAACCCGTTTGGTACGGAGGCTCAAGCCGGATCCAATAATGCACAACAGCGACATGATCAGAGAACTGACAAAGAAGCAAACTGCCCCTTCACACTTCAGTGGTTCATCAGCAAGAAAATCGGCACTGTGAAGCGATCTTGGAGACGCCAGTGCTGTGATCTGATGTTGGTGGGCTTGTTTCTCAGCTTCATAATCATACAGGGTACTGGTAATAAGTCCTGAGAAGATGAGAGATCCTGTGGGGTTTGCTAGAGTGAGAAAATTGTAAATTGCACCAAAGTGTTTTAGGCCAAAAAGTTCAGAGACAGCAGCCGGCACAATAGCCCAATGAGCTACATATCCGAGTCCAACTAGGAAGGTCCCAATATACATAGTTCCAGGCCAAGCCATGGCAAAGAGAAAATGCGCAGTAGCAATCAGGATCTGAGCAACTGCCAGTGCTACGTGCCTTGGGTATGCAAGTTCCCTGAATAAAAGAATAGCCAGTCAGGATGAAAACAAATACACAGAAAAAATTCAAAATTTAAGCCTAACCATGCACATAGTGGATATAGTAAAAAAAGTTATTTCTGTAGAAAAGGGAAAATTCCAGCCTTAGCAACCGTGTACAGCCAATTCTTACAGAGTTTTTAGCTCAATTGTTGATTATCAAATAAAGGGAAAGAGAAACCAAAAAAAAAGAAACTGAAACTTATCTAAAAGCTCTGCTACCTTGGAGCAAACTCCAAAGCTTAAAATTCAAGTACCCTATAGCACGATAAATCTTTTTGTTGTGGTGGCAGTATATCCTGGCTGAATGCTAGAATGGAAGTAAAGTGCGTCGAATAATATAAACAGAAATTTTTTGTCAAAATATCTTGTTGTCGAACAATAATAGCAATACTTATCCTGTGACCAAAAGTAAAGTGTAGATAAATAGTAAGGTCCATAGCTTAGTGTTGATACCTGACAATGATCTCAGAGAAGTAACCACCTCCAACACGACCAAGGAAGTTCCATATGCTCGTCAACGACACGAAGATATGCACATCTTTGAGTCCAACAGCCTGACTCATCTGACCTAGATTGTCCATCACTGCCAACCCTGATCCGGCCCCTAGCAGAAGTGATAACCAAATAAGCCAAAAATCAACATTCGCTGATGCTTGCACAAGGGTGAAGTTCTCCCCATGATGTGGTTTTCCTTTGGCTGCAGCTTGCATTAGCTTGGCCTGCAAATCCGCAATCCTATTCGTACTTTCAGATGAGGGTAACAAATCAATACCCTTACGCTTCTCCTCTTCCACCTCACTTAGAATGACCTCCAGTTGATCCTCCTTGTCTTGTGAAGTGCTTGCCTCTGCTATCAAGGTTTCAGATAGGAGAGCCTCTTCAATTGGGTGTTCAGTTTTTGGCGATAAAGTCAAGGTCACAGGGATTGCGATCGGTGAAAGAAGAAGGATCAATAGAATCACTGTGAACAGAACAACCACAGTATCACTTGGTTGTATGAAAGGACTAGCATAACGGCAACCAGATATGATGCAAGGAGCAGGCAAATGGAGTAGATGAACATGAAGTTGTTATTGTCAGATGGCCGTGCCTGGTGGTGACCTCCAACAGGTCTAATAACAAACATCAGGCCAATGGCAACCAATGCTGGTCCGACTGCAACCATGAAGATAAGTGTGGCATGGTCTGGTGCGTGCATTACTGCATATATTTGTGTCAAAATTGCACTGCTAAGGCCAGCGCATGCTTTCAGGATGCCCACCGTTGGGTCCCTGCTCTTTGGAAAGTTCTGAATGCATGTAACAAGTGAAGCTGTGTTGAAGTATGTTGAGTAGTTGGTTCCAACAAACAGAAGAACACACGTCTGAATAAAAAGACAGTGAGATGTTAAATATTAGCTGCTGCAAATAAAACCAAAACAGCAACTCAAATTTCATTATATTTTTTTTCTCGGTCACGCAAAAGGTTTGCGCGTCTTTGTATTAAGGTAGAGAAAAAGTTTAATACAACACGCTTAGCGGCGCCCTAGGGGGTCAGTTGAGTTGTACATTGATTAGTATACGGAGAATTGGTAAAAGGTGGATAAATTCATAGATCTAAATGATATATGTAAAATAATTGAAATAAAAAAGGCAAGAAAAAAATGAATGCAGGCATTATTCCAATTGCTTGACCAGGCAACCGAGAATTTCTGAACAGCTCAAACAATCTTCATGCTTTGTAAATCAGGGAAATGATTTGAATAAACTAACATTTCACTTATGGTCACCTACAGCAATATATTACACAACCATAGTTTCTGAGAGGTATGATTCATGATTTTGCACTAGTGCATGCTCCCTCAAGCCTAAAACATGGAATAGGAACGAGTTAATTAAGTTGGGCCGTGCAGGCAAGAATTCATTACCTTATCCACGGTTCTATAAGCAAATGAAGCTCCCATTCAAATAGGATGTCTACTCTCTAAGCATCTAAGAAGGGACATATTTTTTTTAAAAAAAATTCTGCAGTTCAGTAACACACTACCATATATCATGTTCAGAGTGCAGGAACAAGAACAGTGACACTACCATTGCTAGGGAACAAAAATTCAGTTCATTTTGGCAGATAACTCGTTATAGAAAATGTGTCGTAATCCAGTAAAAGATCATATATCCTATTCAGAGTTGAAGAACAAGAGCAGTTAGCACTGCTATCTTGAGCAAGGATAGTTCCACAGTTCACAATATTAGACAAGTGAAGAACCGATGCGGGCTCACCATCCAGAGAGGCAGCGCCGGCGCCTGCTTGGTGACGACGAGCCAGAGCCACCCGTACCCGAGGAAGCAATGGGCGGCGCCGCGGCGCCGAAGAGCAGCAACCCCCACGCTGGCAATGAAGTCGAGAGCGCCCCGGCGAGGAAACTGACGCAGCCCCCGAGGTTCTTGGCGATGCCGAGCACCGCCACCTGCCGCTGGTTGTACTCCATGGCGGCCTTGATCACCGGCGAGATGGCGCCGAAGAGATATCCGATGCCGGACATAGACTGCAGCCACATTGCTGCCACGAAACACCAGCCATCGGTTCCTGGAGAAGGCCCTCACCCTCTCCGCGAGCTGCTCCATCGGATTTTACCAAAGACTCACCAAAAGAACCTATGTTTCTGGAGAAGATCTTTTACAACGGTGGGAAAAGTACCATGGCACATCCAACTACTTTCCTCTTTTTTATTTTGACGCACCACGAGCCCGTCCGCCCCCGCACGGAACATCAGACTCGATCCCGACCAACGGAGCAAACAGGCAGCACCTCGTGGCGGCCCGTTCGTTCCGTCCCACAGACGCCGCATCCCGCCATCCCATCGTGCCTCCGCCCACACCCCCCCCCCCCCCCCCCCAACCCTACACACACACACCCCCCCCCCCCCACCCACCCCACCCCACACCCGTCCCGTCGCACCGCCCATGCGCCTCATCCTCAGCGTGCTCTCAGAAGTATTACTCGTTTGCAACATCAAACAAAGTGCAAATATAAGATGCAACATCAGAACAAAGTCTACTGCAACATTCGAATAAAGCTACTACAACAATAGAACAAAGGTACTGCAACGCGAGATGTAAGATCGAAAAAAAGAAACTAATACAATAAAGAAATATTACTTGTTGCAACACCAAGGCTACTGTAACAAAAAAAAACAGAACAAAAAGCAAATGCGAGAAATCAAACATAAAAAAAACTAATGCAACAATAAAAAATTACTCGTTGCACCAGTAAAACGAAGCTACTACAACAACAAAAAAACAAAGCGCAATACGACATGTAACCAAAAAAAAACTAATGCAACAAAAAAGAATACTTGTTGCAACATCAAAACAATGCTACTGCAACAACAGAAACAAAGCGCAATGCGAGATGCAATATCATAAAAAAAACTAATGCAACAAAAAAGAATACTTGTTGCAACAGCAAAACAACGCTACTGTAACAGAGCTCGTCGGAACCCTAGTAACTGCGTCGTCCCTCATATCCAGATCCAGAGGAGTAGTAGGAGGAGAAGAAGAGCTCAGATCCAGAGGAGGAGGTGGAGAACGAGAGCTCAGATTCAGAGAAGGATCCACCTACCTCACCGGAAGCCGTCACCGTCGCCCTCCTCTCCGGTGGCATGGAGGGAGGGAGGGAGGGAGTGGTGGCTCGCCGAAAACCGCCGCCGTCGCCCTCCTCTCCGATGGGGGGAAGGAGAGAGGGGCGGCTCACCGGAAGCCGCCGCCATCGTCCTCCTCTCCGGTGGCATGGGGGTCACGGAGGGAGGGAGGGGCGACGGCGCGCGACGCAACAGCAAGAGAGTGGAGGAGCGGGAGGAGGAGCGAGCGAGGAGACCGAGAGACTGGTGCGCACGGGTCACGAGCAAGCGGATAAGGCGAGGCGGACGGGACGGGACGGACGCCCGCATAGTAGCGTTTCCGTTTTTATTTTTATAAGTAATTAATTGAGAAATATATTATAAAGGGTATTTTAGTAATTGAGGTTGTGCCATTAAGTATGTAACCCCGGCCGTGGCGCACGCGGCCTCACGGCGGCGCGGTCGGCGGCGAGTGCGCCGACCACGCTTTCTACTCCCGCCTCTCCCATCACACTAGCTTCCTGGCGAGAACGTCATGCAGATCGGAGGCTTCACCTTGGCAAGAGAGAGCAACGAGGACGCAGATGAAACCGGAAGCGACGGCCGACACAAGCAGGCAGAGCAGCTCCGCCTCCACGCTGTTCATCATGTGCCAGGCGAACACGACCAGGCTCCCCACGCACATGTCGACAGCGAAGTTGGGCCCCACGAGGAACGGCACGGCGATCCGGGTCAGGAGGGGCACGTACCTCCTGTACCTGCGCGGCATGAAGTCCCTCGCGACGTTGGTGACCACCGCGAACACGAAGAAGCCGACTGACAGCTCCAGGCAGTGCGTCGGAAGCGCCATGACGCCCTGGGCGCCAAGGATGGCCATGTTCCTAAATATCAGCGCGCAGGGAGCCTTCCAGTATCCGTCCAGGTTCCCGATGTCCAGTGGAGTGCCGATGTCGAACGCTATGAAGAAGAGCGTCAAGGTGAGCTTCGAGATGATGCAGCCCATGGTTGTGTCGATCACCTGCCGTTCTTAGGACCACGCTCAACTCAAGTTCCTGTTCGAGCTCGAGAAGCCGAACGGCCAGCTCCTCGACACGGCCAAGCTCACTACTACAGAATGGATTTGTTGTCTCGGGCGGTAACAGCCTTTAGTCCTGGTTACCGCGCCAGGACAACGATCCCGGGACTAAAGGTGTAACCTTCAGTCCTGGGTCATCGAGCCGGGACTAAAGAGGGACCTTTAGTCCCGGTTGGTAACACCAACCGGGACTAAAGGCCCTCCAGCCGAGCGAACCTGGCGCACCCTTTAGTCCCGGTTGGTGTTACCAACCGGGGCTAACGGTTCACCCTTTAGTCCCGGTTGGTAACCCCAATCGGGACTAAAGGTTCCTTTTCTTTTTCTTTTTTTTTGTTTAATTTGTTTTCAGTTCAGTTACACGTATTTGTTTAATATATAATATGTTTTTATGTACGTATTCTACGCTGCTAATATAAATACACGCATGCGTATAATTACATCTAATTCTCATCTTGAGCATTATTATATTCGAATAAAGTATGAAACTATATATATTATAGATATATATATATATATGTATATATACAACACTTTCATAATCTTGTTCTCGAAAATAACGATATCAATAAACATTTAATTTACATCATTTATTCCTTAAGATCAAAGTAGAACTCGCCGTTGGGATTTAGCACTTTTTCTAGAAAATATCCTGCTATTGACTCTTGAACTGCTTTCAGATGGTCTTTTTGCATGACCCTTCGTTTCAACCATTCAGTCTTGTATTTGAAATAAAAGGAAAAGTATTAATACACATATATGTATATATATTCATTTAAAAATAAATAAAAATTGATATATACGTACTCTGAGGACATCTTCAGGAGTTCTTCTTATGTGCGCAGTGATAAATTCACAAACGTAGTATCCACACAAGTTATTACCTGGTTCCTGCAGCAAATACCACTGTACGAGAAGAAGATTATTCTCATCATCTCACACGTAAATTGAAGTACGATATAGTAATTAAACACGTGGGGAAGTGTATATAGTACAACTTACTGGTATTTCAACTACATTAAGTGGTGCCTTGCAATCCTTGCGATGTTGCCGAATAAACTCTTTCCAAACCCTGTGCGACCAATAATGTACGATCGTTAATAAATTATGGCAAAGTCTATTCAATAATAGTTGTGCGCGAGAGATCGAAATTACCCCTGGATAATGTCTATCATATCTTGGTATAGTGCCCGTTCTTTTCTCAACGAGCCAAAGATTAATAACTGACTTGAGTTTAACTCAATGAAAATGAGTATTTAGTGAAAACTGCATTGGTTTATACACACACGTACATGCATATAAGTTGTATTGATATTACATAAAATGTGTAGACTACATTATTATTAACACTTACTCAAAGTTGTACGGGAAAAGTATTGTTGTCTTGTCATGCTGCTTCACGAAGAACATCATGATATTCTCCTGTGCTTCAGATACCCATCGCTCCTTGATAATAATACCGGTTTTGAATACGATATAAGGATCAATGAAGCCAACACTGGTGTCTTGTATTCTTTGGAGCTCTGACATCTGGAATCTGTATATAAATATAAGTTACATGTGAGGATAATTATATACACGTACGCATGGAAGTGAGTTTATTAAATAAAAGTAAGAATCACTTACAAACAAAAGGAGCTAATGATTGATTTGTCCAGAGCGTCCATGTGGTATAGTTGATGCAATTCTTCGAAACTAATATGTAAGATGTCATCGCCATGGAAGTAATGATGGTCTCTAAATCTGACAAAGATCCACTGCTCACCCCTGCCACACGCCTGCATATACCACTTGTTGAGCAAGTACATTTGCGTACCCAATTCATTCAGAGCCGCAGGGTTGTACAGATTTTTGCCATATTTATAAGTCTTTCAGGTATCAACTTCCAGGTTCTGGATTGGAGCTTTGCCCGTCAATTGATCCAAGGTTAAACCAGTATCTTGAAAAAAAGCATTAAGGGCTTGAACCGACACTTCTCCAAAGTTGTCTGGTCGATAGACTTCTATGTTGGAACCATATTGATTAGCAACAACAAGATTTTGCATTGGTTGCTTCTGTTGTCCGAGCTGTGGGACATCCTTCCCTGATGCTCTTTTCCTTTTCTTATCTGCATCATGTGACTTCACGAGGGAACGGTCATAGTCTGATAGTGGCGAAGGCTTACGAAGTTCAATCATCTTTTTCTTATGAGCATCGACCTTCTGCCTCAGCACCTCTCGTGGTAGGTAAAAGTACGGCTTCTCCTTAAGCTTCGCTTGACTCTTCTTTTTGGTATCTATAAAAAAATCTTTCACTTTTTTGTCTTCTTCAGCTGCTATTTGCTCATTAGTTTTTTTAGAAAGTATTTCTTGAGAAATAACTCTTTTTCTCGGGGTCTTCTTTGCCGCCGGGACCTTAGATGTCTTTGTAGTGCGTCGCTGTGGAGGGGGTGGGGGCGGTGTTGGAGACCAGCGTGGAGGTGATGTGGCCGGTGTTGGTGGAGACCGGCGTGGAGGCGTTGGAGATCGTTGTGGAGGCGGTGGGGCCGGTGTAGGAGTTAGAGATCATCGTGGAGGCGATGGGGCCGGTGTAGGAGTTGGCGATCGCCGTGGGGATGAAGTCGTCTCGCCCCTCGCGACGCTGTGATGAGATGGGAAATGAATGATTAGGCTAGGCTGGGGGGAGACCCTGCTATAAAAACAAGTTGTGTGTCAATTATTTTTTAAGCCAATAGAAAATTAATGGAAAATAATATTTCATTCACTTTCATTCGTACCTAGGGTGAGGTAGGGGAAGCGGTGGCGCCCCAGGAATGATGATAAAGCGTTTGCGCCATTGAATAAATGTCTTTTCTGCTTCTTCTAGTGTCTTCTCCCCATCACCGCCTTCAATGTCAAGAGGAACATTGCTATAACCTTTGAGCACTCTATCGACCGAGACGCTAACATATCCAGGTTGAATAACTGACCCATGGATTCTTGGTGTCTTCATTCGGTCTATTGGAGATACAACCCCGATAGCCACCATGATTGATGCATTATTACCATCTGGAATGTGCAGCTCACATGTTGTTAGAGGCTCGATAATGTCATCAACAGGGAAGCGCAACCCAGCGTCGTCTTGAATAACTGGCAGCTCCGTAGAAGCACAACTGCTTTTCATCTGACCAACGGGGCTAATGGTGACTCCCGGCGTTGATTGTGATTGCATTTGACTCATTGCTAGCTGCACTTGCCTCTTAATCTCCTCCTGCATTCTTGCCTCAAGAGATTTTTCTCGTTCACGTGATTCAAGCAATGCTTGTCGTGACTCGTCAACAAATTGCTCCAATGCACGGATTCGTTCTGCCTCCTCATCCTTCTTTCTTTGGCGGCTTCTATAGGTATCCTTGTCTGCTGGGAATACGTGTAGCCACGAAACCGCTCCATAGCCTCTTGTTCGACCACCGTGTTCGGGATTCTCTAGTGCATATGTCAATTCATCCTTCTCTCTGTTGGGCTTGAAAACACCACTATTAGCTTCTTCCCTAGCACGAGCTAGTCTCTGTGTTGCTCTCTCAATTTTTTGGTCGAAAATTAGCTTGCCAGTGTCTAGGTCTAGGCTTCCCCCATGAGCGTAGAACCAATTCTTCACGCGTTGAGGCTAGTTCTTGTCTATTGTTTCAGGTATGATTCCCTTGGCAGTAATCTCTGCTTCTAGGTTCTGCCACTTGGGAATAGCACTCTTATAACCACCTGATCCCATGCGATGATGGTATTGCTTCTGTCGGGCATTCTGCCGATTCCTCATCACACGTTCCTCACTGTCTTGGGATGTTTTGTATTCTACAAAGACATCCCAATGGGACTCCAATTTGACAAACGCCTTAGCATTGAAATTCGGCGTAGCATTCTTCAAGATAAACTTTTTATACAATGTCTTCTTCCAACTCTGGAACAATGTTGCCATCTTCTTCATTGTCCAATCCCTCACTAGCTCCTTCAAAGCATCATCTGCTTATAATGTGAAATGCTGAGTGATATCTCTCCAAGCTAGGTTCTTGTCACGATCAGATACAAAACTAACATTAGGAGCGGATATCTTCTGCTTCCATCCACGAGCACTAACTGGGATCCTATCCCTTACAACGAACCCACATTGATTGACATATGTCTGAGCATGTGGTCCCAATGGTTTGCCGGTATCGGTGTCGAATTCTGATATTATGAAACGGCCCTCTAATGGCTTTTTTGGCCCTCGGACTTTCCTACTTTTGTCGGTGGTTGATGTAGATCCAGAGACCGGCTACATAAGTAGAAACACAACGATTAACAACAAATATACGTACGCATGCATCTATAAGAGATGATAGATAATCGAATATACCTCGCCAGTATTTTCTTGTACGACAATTTGTTGATCTTCAACCACCGGCATATTCAGGATATCCTCATAATCAGCAAAGTACTGACTCGTGTCATCTACATCCACATTGGTGCCGGCGTTGATAATATCCGCCATTATGTCATCACTCAAATTATCATTCGGAGCAGCCATTTGTATCTTCAAGATAACACATAGATAGAATTACTATGGTACATAACATAAGTACATGTGATAACACATATAGAATTACTAAATCCAATTAAATATAATAACACATAATATTTCATCAACATGGAAATAAGTACATGTATATATATACACATAGAATGATACAATATATTTTCTCTCTCTCTCAACACATAGAAATAAGTGCATATATCTATATCTCTAGATATACATGTGATACACATAGAATGTCTCTCTAGATACAATTTTCTCTCTCTCTCTCTCAACACATGAAAATAAGTACATGTATATATACATATAGAAATAATTAAGTACATATGTATACATATAGAATCTCTCTCTAGATATAATATATATAGAGAAATAGAATATATAATTACTAAATCCAATTAAATAAATCTAACATGAAATTAGATAAACTAGTAAGATAATACATTTTAATCTAACATATATCAAAAACTATAATAAAAAACTATCTAAAAAAACTATCTAAATAAAATACTAATTAAATTTTAATACATTTAAATCTAATATATCAAAAACTATCTAAAAATAACTAAAAAACTAACAATAAACTATATGTACTTATTTTAATCTAACATACAGCCGAGACTTTGTAAAAAAAAATCTAAAAAATATGGCCGATCGAGAGCAGCAGATCATATCGAGTTCGACGACGGAGGCTGTACGGCATGGGCGCGCGGGAAGAGCGTCGGCGACGGATGGTGGGGTCGGGTGCGGCGGCGGAGACGGGATGCGGCAATGCGGGCCTGGAGAATGGCACGGCCGGGCGGGGGTAGACGACGGCGGCGGCGCGGCAGAGACGAGCTCGACGACGGCGGATGGCGTGGCCAGGCGGGCGGCTGAGCGACGGAGGTGAGATCGAAGATGAACAGAACAGACGTTCGATATATATAGCCTGCGACCCTTTAGTCCTGGCTGGTAACACCAGCCGGGACTAAAGGGCATTTAGTCCCGGCTGGTAATACCAACCGGGACTAAAGGTCCAACCCTTTAGTCCCGGTTGGTCTTACCAGCCGGGACTAAATGTCCTTTAGTCCCGGCTCGTGTTGCCAGCCGGGACTAAAGGTATTTTTTGGCGGGCACCGAAATTGCCGCCCACCCTTTAGTCCCGGTTCTTGGTCTGGGCCGGGACTGAAGCCCTGAAAAATTTGCCAACCCGCCAGCGTAATTGGAAAGGCCTGGGATTTTGTTTTTGTTTAATACTAGGTTAATCAATTAATTCCATAGCAACTTCAATACTTTGCAATATTTATTTTAAAAAATACTATTGATTAACTAATTATTTATTGTAAATAGGAAAATTTTGTAAACTAAAGTTTTTAATTTCTTTTATGAATATAGAATATAAATGTTACTAATACTAAGTATTTTGTTAATGCAAAAATATATTTCTAACTTAAAATTAATAAAACTAATATTATTCGATAGGAAATTTATTATCACATTATTGTAACGTCAATGTTTTAATTTTTTCTCGGTTTTTGACCAAAATTAACAGGAATTTTTTGTTGAACCTATAAAAATAGAGAAAATGTAGTATTTTTTTGTTCTATATCTTTCTCAAATGAAAAAATGGCCTATATAAGGATTGTATATATTGATGAGCTTAACAAACTCGGTATTCAAAACTTTTCAATTTGAGACAATCTAGGGTCCCAAAAACTAGTTTGTAGGCGTCGAAATTTAAAAATCACAAATTTAAACCGTCCAAACTTTCTCAAATGGAAAGTTGACCAAAACAACAATTGTAGATCTTTTTGAGTTTAACAAACTTGGTATTCAAAACTTTTCAATTTGAAGTCATTTAGAGTTCATAATACTAGAGTCAAAGTGTTGTTTTTTTATTTTACCAAATTTGACTTGGTCAAACTTGCTCAAATGAGACACTAAATGACCTCAGATGAAAAAACTCTGAATACCAAGTTTGATCATCTCAGAAAGATCTACAATTGTTACATAGCTTATTTTCCCATTTGAGAAAGTTTTATTAAACACTAGTCACAACTTCTTGAATCTCATATATACTTTCTAAAACTATGTCACACACTTGTGAAATTTAAACTACATTTTGTTCAAGCTTTCTCAAATGAAAAAATGGCCTATATAATGACTGTATATATTGATGAGCTTAACAAACTCGGTATTCAAAACTTTTCAATTTGAGACAATCTAGGGTCCCGAAAACTAGTTTGTAGGCGTCGAAATTTAAAAATCACAAATTTGAACTGTCCAAACTTTCTCAAATGGAAAGTTGACCAAAACAATAATTGTAGATCTTTTTGAGTTTAACAAACTTGGTATTCAAAACTTTTTAATTTGAAGTCATTTAGAGTTCATAATACTAGAGTCAAAGTGTTGTTTTTTTATTTGACCAAATTTGACTTGGTCAAACTTGCTCAAATGAGACACTAAATGACCTCAGATGAAAAAACTCTGAATACCAAGTTTGATCATCTCAGCAAGATCTACAATTGTGAAGTCATAACATATTACATAATATCCGTCTCTAAAACATAATATATTAAACATGCATCGTTGTATCATGCGGGCACAACAGTGAATTTCTTGACGTATGACCCTTGGTTATGATCTTGTCGTAACCATGGAGTGTCTTCATCATTTAACATGATGCTTGGATCTTTCTTCACTATGAAGGGTGGAATTCGGACATTTCTTTCGTAATCTTCTGACATGTCTGACTTGTCTTCAATTCCCACTATATTTATTTTCTCAGAAAGAATTATGTGACGCTTTGGCTCATTGATCATTGAGTTGATGTCTTCGTTTTTTCCTCTCTTTGATTTTGTAGACATGTCTTTCACATAGAACACCTGACTCACATCGGCAGCAAGGACGAATGGTTCCTCTTTGTACCCAATATTGTTGAGGTCCACTGTTGTCATTCCATACTCTTTGTCGACTGTTACCCCTCCTCCGGTCAGCTTCATCCATTGGCACCGGAACAAAGGGACTTTAAAATTAGGTGCGTAGTCTAGTTCCCATATCTCTTCTATGCGGCCATAATATGTTTGTATATTCCCATTTGGATCTGTTCCATCTATGCGAACACCACTATTTTGATTGGTGCTCCTTTTATCTTGGACAACTGTGTAAAATGTATTCCCATTTATCTCGTACCCTTGGTACGTGAGGATATGCCACGATGGCTGCCTAGCCAACAAATACAGTTGCTCATCAATATTGTCATCGCCTTGACATTCTTTTCGCAACCAACCACTGAAACTTTCCATGTGCTGACGCCTAATCCAAGCTTCAGTCTTCCCTGGAAATTTGGATCGTAAGAACTCCTTATGTATCTCGATGTACGGATGCACCAATGATGAGTTCTGAAGAACTGTGTAGTGTGCTTTATTGAAATAATCGTCTTCCATGTCGATATATGTTTTCTTCCCTAAAGTTCCTTTACCACTGAGTCGCCCCTCGTGTCGTGATTCGGGAACACCAATCGGGGCAAGGTCAGGAATAAAGTCAACACAGAACTCAATGACCTCCTCTGTTCCATAGCCCTGGGCAATGCTTCCTTCAGGCTTAGAACGGACTTTCACATATTTCTTCAAGACTCCCATAAACCTCTCGAAGGAGAACATATTATGTAAGAACATAGGTCTAAGAATACTAATCTCCTTCACCAAATGAACTAGGATGTGTGTCATGATATTAAAGAAGGATGGAGGGAACACCAACTCAAAGCTGACAAGACATTGAACCACATCATTCTGTAGAGTAGCTAGTTCCACTAGATTGATTGCCTTCTGAGAAATTGCATTGAGGAATGCACATAGCTTCACGGTGGCTAGACGTACATGTGGAGGTAGAATTCCTCTTAAAGCAACTAGAAGCAATTGTGTCATAAGCACGTGGCAGTCATGGGACTTTAAGTTTAGGAATTTCTTATCTGGCACATTTATTATACCCTTTATATTGGAGGAGAATCCCGATGGGACCTTGATGCTGCTTAGATATTCGAACATGCTGTCCCTCTCTTCTTTGCTAAGCGTGTAGCTAGCAGGACTTAAGTAATGACGTCCATCATCTGTCTTCTCTGGATGAAGATTGTCTCGTTCTTTCATGCCCTGCAAGTCCTGGCGTGCTTCAAGTGAATCCTTTGGCTTCCCGTACATACCCATGAATCCTAACAGGTTCACACAAAGATTCTTTGTTAGGTGCATCACGTCGATTGCGTTGCAGACCTCTAGGACTTGCCAATAGGGTAGCTCCCAAAAGATGGACTTCTTCCACATGGGTGCGTGTCCCTTAGCATCTTTAGGAACAGATTCACTGCCTTGTCCCTTTCTAAATACTACTTTCACATCCTTGACCATTGCGAGTACATCTTCCCCGGTTCGGTTATAAGGCTTCTTCCGATGGTCTGGCTTACCTTTAAAATGCTTCCCTTTCTTTCTTACTTGGTGATTCAACGGAAGGAATCGACGATGGCCAAGGTACACGACCTTTCGACATCTTTTCAAATATATACTGTCAAGGTCATCAAAACAATGTTTGCATGCATTATATCCTTTGTTTGTCTGACCTGAAAGATTACTTAAAGCAGGCCAATCATTGATTGTTACGAACAACATTGCTCGTAGGTCAAAGTGTTCTTGTTTGTACTCATCCCAGACACGTACACCTGGTTTGTTCCATAAAACTAGAAGTTCTTTAACTAATGGCTTCAGATAGACATCAATATCGTTGCCAGGTTGCCTCGGACCTTGGATGAGGATCGGCATCATAATGAACTTCCGCTTCATACATAACCATGGAGGAAGGTTGTAGATACATAGAGTAACTGGCCAAGTGCTATGACTAGTGCTCTGCTCTCCAAAAGGATTCATACCATCTGTACTTAAGGCGAATCTTAAGTTTCTAGCCTCATTTGCAAACTCTAGAAATTCTCTGTCTATCGCTCTCCACTGGGACCCATCAGCTGGGTGTCTTAGCATATTGTCTACCTTACGGTCTTCTTTATACCACCGCAACAACTTAGCATGGTCTTTATTTCTGAACAAACGTTTTAAGCGTGGTATTATAGGAGCATACCACATAACCTTGGCAGAGATTTTCTTTCTAGGACGCTGTTCACCCTCGACGTCACCAGGATCATCGCGCCTGATCTTATACCGCGATGCTTTACATACCGGGCATTCATCCAAATTCTCGTATTCATTGCCATGGTAGAGGATGCAGTCATTAGGACATGCATGTATCTTCTGAATTTTTAATCTCAATGGGCAGACAACCTTTTTTGCTTCGTACGTAGTGATGGGCAATTCATTTGGCTTCGGAAGCATCTTCTTTATAAGGTTCAATAAATTCCCAAATGCCTTGTCGGATATACCATTCTTTGCCTTCCACTGTAGCAATTCCAGTGTTGTACCCAGCTTTTTTTGCCCCTCTTCGGCCGTCGGGTATAGCAACTTCCTATGATCCTCAAGCATGCGCTCGAACTTAACTTTCTCTTTTTCACTTTCCCATTCTTGTTGTGCATCACGAATGGCATCGCCAAGAGCATCACCGAGATCATCTTCTACCGCTACCTCTTCTTCATCTCCCCCCCATTGTAGTATCATCAAAGGCACCATACTGAGCAATAATGCCATCAATGTCTAAATCTTCCCCTTCACCTTCTTCCATCATGATCCCGCTTTCTTCATGCTTAGTCCAACATATATAGTTTGACATAAAACCTGACTTAAGCAAATGTGAATAAAGACTCATTGAGCTTGAATATTTCTTTAAATTCTTACATAGGGCACATGGACAGCACATGAAACCATCCCGCTTATTTGCCTCGGCCACACCTAAGAAATAGTGCAAGCCCTCAATAAAGTCTTGGGAGCGGCGATCGGCATTGTACATCAATGGCGTGACATAATCTGTATTACACGACAAATTATGAAAACCTTGAACATAATTTAGTATTTTATTACACAACATAAATGACACACACATGGTTGATTAATTAACTAAGTCTGGCTACAACGTAAGCAATCCCAACTATCACTAAACAAACTAAAACTACAATGCATTTCAGTAACATAATTATTTCGTGATCGTACGCAACTAAAATAGACAAATCATTCTTCTGTTGAATATCAATAAGCTTCTCCTGCTGGCTCACTGCCTCATCAGCAGCAGCCGCTACCTCAAGCGCACCCAAATTCTGCACGTATGTAGCATAATCTTCCTCCCAGTACCAACCATCGCATCCATTGTCCTTCCACTGTAATTAAAGCCAAAAATTATTTAGTCAAAAATATTCAAGAAAAGCAGGTCAATTAGCCATACAGATAAAATGCGTAAGAAACTCACATCGCGATCCGGGCACTTGTAGAAAACACGACCCTTGTTGGGTCCCTGTCTCTTGACTCGGTACTCCATCACAATCTTCTGCTTACACTTGCCACAGATAATGAGAGGGAGTTCTGGCCTCAGTCGTTTCGCAACCGAACGAGAGGCCGATGATCCGGTACCAGTTGTCATCTACTTTCTATACTTATTTTTGCAAACTAGTGTAAATTTCATATTTTCTAAAATGATATATTTAAACAAAACTAGTATGGATTTCATATGTTTTAATAAATAACCATCCGTACTAGTTGACCTTGCTTACGTGATCATCTCGGCCAGCATTTCTCCACCGTACTTGGCCAAGGAAGAGCTCCGATTCTACGAGAAAGGGAACACGGTCTTCCACGATAGTTGCCGCTCTCCCTCGTAGAATCAAAGCTCTTCCTTGACGTCCGTTACCGCTCGGCAGAGAACATGCTCGCCGACCTGAACACGGTCCGCAAGTTCAACTAGTACGAATTTTCTACAATTTTCTAACTATTTTCTAAGTTTTTCATTTCATGGAAAATTTAATTCTAAAAAATAAAAGGCATGATTTCTAAGTATTTCATTTCATGAAAAAAATAATTCTAAGTGACCTACTCGACATCGGCGAGCTCGTGGGCGTTTAGGTTGCCGATGATAGTAACATTTGTAGATGACATTTGTAGGTCCGAAGTTATCAAATATCTATCAAATTATAGCTCAAAAACATGTTTCAATAAATAACCATCCGTACTAGTTGACCTTGCTTACGTGATCATCTTGGCGAGCATTTCTCCACCGGACGGCACCGTACTTGCTAAGGAAGAGCTCCGATTCTATGAGAAAGGGAACACGGTCTTCTACGACCGTTGCCGCTCTCCCTCGTAGAATCAAAGCTCCTCCTTGACGTCTGTTACCGCTCGGCAGAGAACATGCTTGCCAAGCTGAACACGGTCTGCAAGTTCAACTAGTACGGATTTTCTACAATTTTCTAACTATTTTCTAAGTTTTTCATTTCATGGAAAAATTAATTCTAAGATCACGTAAGCCACCGGGGACGAGGATGGTGCGTGCTCCAGCGAGGACGAGCGAGGCGTGATTTTGATGAACTAATTTAACTTTTGTTTATCCAAACATATATGCAAATCATCATGTGATTTTGAGCTAAAAATGACATATAAAATCATAATAAAGTCCAACATATAAAGTTACACATGCATCTACATCGCAAAATGAGATAAGCTACTGATAAAACATAAGATGATTAAGTTTGTTACCTCCAAAATCGAAGAGCAACACCAATGGAGGGGGAGAGAGCAAGAACAACAGCAAGCTGAAGAACAGAGGCGGTGAGTTTGAATGGAATGGCTCGGGCTCGGGGAGGAAGAAATGAGCTGGATTATAGGCCGGGATAATTAGTCCCGGTTAGGGGTTCAAACCGGGACTAAAGATTAATCTTTATTCTCGGGGAATTACCCAAACCGGGACTAAAAGCTTTAGTCCCGGTTGGTATTACGAACCGGGACTAAAGGTAAACCTTTAGTCCCGGTTGGTAATACCAGCCGGGACTAAAGATCCCTGCCCCGCGGACGACCGTTGGGCAGGGACCTTTAATCCCGGTTGATATTACCAACCGGGACTAAAGGGTCCTTTAGTCCTGGGGACAAAAAAAAATGCTAAGGCTAATGCTAATTTGAAACATCGTTCTAAAGTCTGTTCTCTAGTAGTGCTGCCACCACCGTCGCCGGAGCCCGAGGTGAAGAGGAACGGTTCGTCGAGGTGCTAGGAGCTTGAGTCGTGCGCCGTGCATAAGGTGTCATGATGACGTCATATACGTTCTTTTTCCCTTTGAAAACTAAAGAAGAAATGTCTTCAAATACAAGTACACGTGTCTTATACGCTCTTTTTCCCATTAAAAGAACGGATTTTTATGCTGCTATACTACTATCGGGGCCGGCGGCGTTGACCCTAGAGCTTTGGAAGCATTTTGAGCGATTCGCAAGAATATGGAAACCAAGCGCATGGAGACAGGAAAAAGCAGGGAGTACACTAGGCTCAAACGGAGCTAAACGATGGTCAAAAAAGAGACTCAGAAAGTATAATAGCAACAGCTTATGAAGTATGAACGACGGAAATTCGCTAACTCGCATCTAGTTTACACTGGTTAATCAAAGTTTTATAACATTAATTTAATTAGCAATAACTATACAAATATATACGTTAAATTGAAAATTTATATATTATATGCAGATATTTTACATAGATTTATATACAAGGGTCTCTGTTTGGAACGTGACAAAATTTATATGTTCATGTGTTTTTCTTGTGAAATGTAACTGATTCTTGTGAAAGTTTTGCATTCCAAACAGGCCTGAAAAGCTTAACTTACGGTAAATATATTCCTAGAGTCTGGAATGCTTAAGTGCAACTAAGTGATTACTGTGTGATGGAAGACATTGGGATTTTGAGCTGATGAAGAGTAAATGCCAGCGGTCCACAGATTGAAAATGATAAACCGTCACACGATCATTTCTTTCAAAAGTAACTTCACAGATCTGGCTTTACCAAAAAAAAAGCTCTTCCAATTTTTAATGTTAACTTTACAGGTCTGTGATGTCGCAGACTTGGGCTCGTAACTCTGCATAACGGCGATAAATATTCCTGGAATGTCTCGCCTGGTTTCTGTTTGCACGTTCCAAGCTCGATCGGAGTGCTTGGGTGGGTAAGGATGCCACAAAAATTTTCACAGAACTTGCGCGGGAGTTGTTCCCAAGTATCAATGGAGTTGGGTCGTAGCTTGTCAAACTAGGCGAGTGGCGCAGTCTCGAGTGCCATGGGAAAATATAGAACTTTGATATCATCGCCACCAGCCAACTCGATGGACTGAGAGTAAATACGCAACCATTGATTGGGCGCTGTCTTCCCGTCGTACTTGAAGTGGTTGGACGGCTTGAAAAGCCGAACAAAAAGGAGTTTGTCCGAGAAACATGGGAATCTGTCCGGCGAGATGCCGGCTTCCCTGTACTGTACTCGTAGTCGCCTCTGCCTTCCCTATTGTTATAGTTATGTCCCTGATGACGGTAGGCTGACTGCGCAGCCCCATGATGCTTGTTCTGGTTACCTTGCGGCCCTAGACGTGACAGGGCTGGTACTCGTGGCGCGGCCCCTTGCCGAGAATTGGCGGGAGGGCGCGGATCTAGCCCTCGAGAAGGGTAAGCGGCGGCGGACGCCCCCCTAGCTGCTTGCATCTGTAGGGCTATAGATTCCAGTATGACCTTGAGGCGTCGTTGATCATCGGTTGGGTTCTCTATAGCAACTAGCTCATTTGCTAGGGCATAGACATTGGCATAGGGTGTAGTAAAAAACCTATGGCCAGCTACTTCCATGAAGTCGGCGTCGAGGTTGCATGAGGCAAATGCCCTGAAGGCGTCACGCTCTCAACGTTGCCGTTCTTTTTCTTGATCCTGTTAACGTTGCTCATACTCGGCTTCTGCAGCCAAGCAATGCCGCTCAACTTCTCGGCAGGATGCCTAGTACCGCTCCCACTCTTCCTTGTGATGGTGGGCACGGTTACGACGAGCCTGTTGTGCTCTTTTCTTCCTTTCCCTAGCCGCCTTCTGCTTGTCAGTCTCCCCGTCAGGTGCTGGGGATCCGGGGAGATGTTAGACAAAGTCTCCTCTCCTTCTTGAATATCTGGAGCCTATGGCATAGGGATCTGAGGTGGGTTGACGGCCATGAAGACTTCTCTGGAATGTCTTGGTGCCGAGTGCGTCCCAGACTCTGCAGTCGTCACGCTGTTCAAGATCTCTATGGAACCGTGATTGTTATCAGCTGGAAGAGTACCGTCGTCCTGATAGGGCAGGAGCTCCACCATGCCGACTAGACGAGAAGGATCCGAAGAAGAAGTACTGGGTCGAGCACCCGACCAGTGAACGATGCCTCCCTAGGGTGTGATAGATAAGACTAAGCCCTTATGGGCTCCCGTCAATCAATGGGATCTCTTGCTCCGACTGCATAAGGTAGCTGATTGTATCTTGATAGATTGAAGTTGAATTCTTGAGTCCGAGTGGAAAACAATTTGGGTCTTCGATGCGAACATCAGATGGGATCTCTAACCCGGACAGATCGCTCGTGTCTGAGTGGGTTCTCCACTGCCTTCCGAGTCCGAGTTGGATTGGAAATCGAAAGACGTGAAAATTCCGTGGCGAGAAGATCCAGCGTAGTTGTTGAAGCTGCTGGAGAAGCTTGAGACATCGGGATCTCCATGAGACGGCTTTGAAGTTGGCCGTCGTCATCGGCAGTGCAGATCCAAAAGCCGAAGATGAAGGTGGATCCCGCCGAGAAAATCATGTTGTCGAGGTCCGCCGAGCTCTCGATCTCGATTGTTTCATTCAATTTTAGACATTTGTTGCTGTGTTTGGTCCAGTGATTTTAGGTTCCAATCCACAGCTAAAGTTTCTTCCAGTGTGTTCTCGTTATTTTTCAACCATTAGATCTCACCGAAGGAACAGCTGTTATTTTTCTCAAGCACCATAAAATTTTTATGTTAGATATTCTCTAAAAGCATTTATTGAGTGCTCAAAAAAAATTTAATAAGCCCTTGCCATCTTCCTTGCCCAAGGGCCTTTAACATTGTAGAGATGTCCCTGCTTGACAGTTCTTTTTTTTTGCACAAACTGGCAAAGTTTTTTTACGAACACGAGGTTGATATATGTCATTGTCTATCCAGTTGTGATGAGTGATTATCGGGAGATGATCGGCTTTGGTTGAGTTTAGAGACTAACTATGGCGTGACCATGTGTGTACAACATGTCTCTTGGCTTTGCCGGTGTGCAGGTGTAGAGCACAGAGACGGTCGACACACACAGAGAAGGTCAAGTAGAGACGTGCTGTGTCGATGGACTAGGAGCGATGAAGGACGGACGTGAGGCTTGGACCAAGGGGCCAAGATGGCCAGAAGACTTATCGCGGGTGGCTGACACTTGGGGACATCAACAAGCAAGAGCACATGAGGAGTAGACTATGTTGACCAAGTCAAGACGGCAGTTGACCAAGTCAAACGGAGGGGCAAGAGGACTTGGTGATTGGGTGGTTGATGACGATGGTGACATATATATGTCGAGATCGTGGAGGAGGCATAGTGGATACGCTTCTCTAGGGGGGTTGGTAGTTTGGGCCTCAAAACCACCGGTAGACGGTTTTTGGGTTTAGGCCTCAAAACTTGATTGGAGTTCCGGCGGGAACGGAAGGGGGAACAAGGTGTCATCGCAAAGCTTGCATCGAGATGAAGCAATGTCGTGAAGAGCCCGTGGCCATCAAATGCTTGGATCTCAAGTTGGATCATTTTACCCCTGGGTTAAGTGGTTCGGCCAAAATATTTAAGGGCATGTTAGGGATTGTGTAATAGTGCCCATCTCTCCGGTTGTCATTCTCTAGGTTTTCCCACTCTCTAGTTTCCTAGTTTACTGTTGTTGAGATTCACAGTGTGAGAGATTGATACTTTTTCTATGTTTAATCTTTCCTCTATAAGACCTAGATCTGGTTGATCTTCAGCAATAAAGAAATCATGTCCTCTAAGATCTGAGTCTATGTTCTTGCTTTGAGTTGGTTTTGGTTTATCTTCTCTGGCTTCACTCCCTTCTCCGTTTCTTTAGATTTTGAGCTCCTACGGTCTTAAGAGTTGTTCTGAGGGCTTGGATACATGCAAGGACCCTAGATGAACATATCTGCTAAGTAATTTGGTCAAACTCATCTTGAGCACGAAAATCCACCCTTAGGAGGAAATTTGAGAAAAACCCAACATCTTTGATGGATTTTAGATTAGCAGCGATTCATGAGTTTCTGGGTGTTGACCTCTATGGAATACATCCACAACATCCTTAGAAATATCTCTACAAAATTTGAAGTCCATCGGAGTTTGTTTAAATCGTTTTTGACTTTTGGAGGATTTTCATGGGCTGCTGGAAAATGTTGAACCAGCCAAGCCAGATTGAAGAACCAGATTAGCTGGATTATGTTGCAGTTTCAGTGCAGTGATGTTGCAGAACCGGCCTAGACGTGATGCAGAGCCAGCTTAGGTGGATTTGACTGGCAGTGTTGCAATATCAGGCTTGGTCGTGTTGCAAACCGGCCTAGCCAGATTTCCTGCGGTTTGCAGCGACGTCTTGTGTGTTTTGGAGTTCTTTTGGTCCGTTTCGAGATCCGCTTGTTCCGTGGGTTCCCAGTTGTGCTCAGAAAGGTTTCTCAACTCTCTAGTTACCCATTGGCGTGGAGGGTTTTGAGTCGGACTCTTGCTTCATCGTGATTGAAGTTGAGAGCTCCGTTTCAGGTTTCGTTGTGGCGTGTTGGTTTTCCGCTGCTGTGGTGTCCAGAGTGTGATCTTTGGTCTTCACCAAAAACATCCAGCCAGCAGTTGGCTCGAGGGCATCACTGTTGAGAGGTTTGGTGTTTCAAAGGGTGATTTTGGGACAGAGGCTATTTCAGAAGAAATTTTGAATTGGCTTCCATTCATCTCCTCTGGTTGTCTTTCTTGGTCCTTTATTTTTCATTTAGTAGGAAGCAATGTATAAATATTTACATGGGAGTGTACGTCAATGAAAATATGAAGAAACAATAGGAAAAAAACAGTAGCCTATGCGCTAATCTACTACTCCAATTTCTCTCGTGCTAGTTGGAGAATAGAGAGCTGTTTTAGACCATTGCGGATCACCTCCCGGAACGGTGGTTCTTAAAATGCAACTTTACAGATAGACTTAACTTTGTGTATATACAATCATATATGTAACTTTTTTGGGGGGGAGGGGGGCCAAGAATATTAAGGTACATAGAACAGTAGCATCAGGATTTCCATTCTTCTATCTATCTATATGAAAATTTTCATCTATATGAAAAATTTCATGTGCATACAGACCGATATAGATGAGCGTAAACCCGCTTGGTCCTGTGAACAATGATGAGGCTCAAGCCGGCTCCAATAACGCACAGCAACGACATAATCAGAGAGCTGACAAAGAAGCAAACAGACCCTTCACACTTGAGTCCATCAGCAAAAAAGCCTGCATTGTGAAGCAACCTTGGAGACGCCAATGCCATGACCTGACGATGTTGGTGAGCTTGTGTCTCAGCTTCATAATCATACAGGGTACTCGTAATAAGGCCTGAGAAGATAAGGGATCCTGTGGGGTTTGCTAGAGCGAGAAAATTGTACATTGCACCAAAGTGTTTTATGCCGAAAAGTTCAGAGACAGCAGCCGGCACAATGGCCCAATGAGCTCCATATCCGAGTCCAACCAGGAAGGTCCCGATATACATGGTTCCTGGCCAAGCCATAGCAAAGAGGAAATGTGCAGTAGCAATCAGGATCTGAGAAACTGCTAGTGCTATGTGCCTTGGATACGCAAGTTGCCTGATTAAAACACGAGATAGCCAGTCAGGAAGAAAAAAAATACACAGAAGAAGTGACTGAAAGTGAATGGTAGATAATCAAATTGTAATGTCTTAGCTTAGTGTTGATACCTGACGATGATCTCAGAGAAGTAGCCACCTCCAACACGGCCAAGGAAGTTCCATATGCTCGTCAATGACACGAAGATATGCACATCTTTGAATCCAACAGCCTGGCTCATCTGACCCAGATTGTCCATCACTGTCAGCCCTGATCCTGACCCAAGCAAAAATGACATCCAGATAAGCCAAAAATCAGCCTTCCCCAGTGCCTCCATCATGGTGAAGTTCTCCCCTAGGTGTGGTCTCCTGTTCCTCCTTTTAGATGGAGGCAATGCTGCGTCAATGTCCCCACACTTGTCTTCCACCTCACTTAAAATGGCCTGTGCATCTTGTGAAGTGCTTCCCTCTCCTGTTAGTGGTTCAGATTCAGATAGGAGGGCCTCTCCAATCGGATACTCAGTTTTCGACATTAGCGTCAAGGTCACAGGGATCGCGATCGGCGAAACAAGAAGGACGAACAGAATCACAGTGAGAAAAACTACCATATCGTCAGACAGTTGCAGGAAATCTTGGACTAGTTTGACACCAGCAAGATATGAGGCGAGAAGCAGGCATATGGTGTAGATGAACACGAAGCTATTCTTGTCAGATGGACGCGCCTGCAGGTGACCTCCAACTGGCCTGATAACAAACATCATAGCAATGGCAACCAGCGATGGACCAACAGCGATCATCAAGATAAGCGAAGCCTGGTCTGTTGTGTGCATTACTGTGTAGACTTGTGTCAGAATAGCGCTGGTTAGGCCCAGGAATCCTTTCAGGATGCCCACCATTGGGCCCCTGCTCCTCGGGAAGTTCTGGACGCATGTCACGAGCGAAGCTGTGTTGAAGTATGTGGCGCTGTTGTTTCCAATGAATATGAGAACGCACATCTGAATAACAAAACAATGAAGAATCATATGTTAGGTTCCATATATCTTTGCTTCGCTCATTTGAACGTGGTGAAATGAACACTTAAAAAACATTAAAGGTTCCCAATTTTGTAAGGAATCATGGATAGCGGTGGATTGTATTGCTCAAGTTTAATTATCAGAAGCTCATGCCTGTACCATTTTTTCCTCTCTTGATTTTCTTACGTGCAAACATGACAATTCAGAAGTAGATGGCTTCATTAAACAAAGCAAAAGAAAGCAAGGTATGAATTGGATGAATTATGTAAATCTCATCTAGGAAAACATAAATTTATTTAAAAGTAGTATCCAAGCTAACTCAGGGATAAAAAACCAGGGGAGATGCAAGGAATATGAAAACAAAACAGGATTTGCTGATTCTCTCCATCAAATCCTATGCTCAAGCGAACAGGACTCCAGCCAGTGGTTGGCGCTCGTAAGTCGTAAGTAGCACCCTAGCAGCCCCGGTTGGATCCCTCATGGGGACGAATTGTTAGGCTGGGTTGCAAAATGAGTCCCTCATTGACAACCTAAAGTTGGTTCTGTACTACCAGGGTTCAGGTGGTTTTGGTCCGATGAAGGCTGAGTTTTTTTCTTTTTAATGAAATGTTGTGGGGGTGGTAATCCCCACCGACCGAGTTTTTTTTTTTAAAAAAAAATCCTATCCTCAAACTTTTTAGGGTTCCTTGCTTTGTTCTGCCCAATTCGAGCTGGCACTTCGGCTTCATCTTCTCCAACTCTAAAGAGATCACTGTGCATGTGCGCATCCAACACAGAAAGTTAAACTTGATAGTAGTACATGATTTGCGTGAGATCACTAAGTGCTAAGCAGGCATTGAACTCAGCCACTTATATGTATGTGAGTCAATCGTTTAGAATACGGTTTCCACCATCCACCTAACGTGTACTGAATTTACTATATGTGAGTCACATAAAGTGCTTTTGATCACATTGACAACAACAATGTAGCAGGAGACAAAACTATGATGATCTGCTAGTTACCCCATAAGCAGACCGAGACAGACAGCTCTCTACTAGGCACACAACATAGCGAACTGTCTTTGGATGGATTAGGAATAGTTGTTAGTCATGGCTAAGCAATAGCCATCTAAAAGTTAGCCAACTAGTTGTTAGCCTATATATGTTTGGATCATGGGCTAATAACATAGGAAGTGAGAGGAGAGAGAATATGAGATATAGCACTTTTAGCCCCTTGACAGTTGGTTTTGAAGGACTAGTGAAGTAACAACTATAAGTGGATTTTGGCTACCCTTTAGCCCACCCATTAGTCCTCTTGTTTGGATCCTTAAAAGCTAAACTTTAGCAATTTGTTAACTCATGGGATCCAATAAGACCCTAACATCTCCGATGCTAAATTTCAGGATGGTAACAATTTGAATATGGACAAATAAAGGTAGCAGCGGTTAGCTGTCCCTGTAGGGGGTTGGACGGAGCGTGGTAGCACAACCATAAAAAAAAGAGATTTGTATATGACCCCCACATAAGTGATCGACAAAGACGACCTAAATAATAGTTGAGAGGAATGCACATCTATGTGAGTTGGTCAATTTGAGAAGCAAGCATCTGATTATAGAACTCATAAATCATCATCACTATTATTCCCGTTCAGACTTTAGACAGACCATTCTAACATAAGTTGCATCGTCTCATCATTAGGGTTTTCGGACCGAGAGGTAGCATCACTTCTGAAGAACTAACCATTTTGAGCACAACAAGGAAGAAAGCTTAAGAATTTTTGTTCATTATTAACATGCTCCTCGTATATGCGATGGACTTGCTTTTACCAATCTTAACGGTTGTCCCCGAGGAATGGAGCAATTTGGCAGACAACAAAATTGACAGCCTGCGCTGTAATTTAGAAACACGTCTCGTATCCAAAGTTCAATTTTAAAAGAGTAATAGATCCTCATAACACTAGCTTATTGATGAATTAATAAACACAAAATAGAGTGATCATCAGCCAATGAATAATAAAGCAGTAATGATATATAGAAGATTCCATTTTTCATCAAACAGCAACCAAAAAAAGAACCAACGCAACACAAGCAGAGGATGCATGCAACCAAAAAAGAACCAACACAAGCAGAGGATGTCACTCACCATCCAGAGGTTCAGCGGCGGCGCCTGCCTGGCGACGATGAGCCAGAGCCAGCCGTAGCCGAGGAGGTTCTGCGCCGCGCCCATGAGCAGCATCGCCCACGCCGGCAGCGCGGCCGAGAGCGTGCCGGCGACGACGCCCACGTAGCCCCCGAGGTTCTTGGCGACGGCCAGCGCGGCCACCTGCCGCTGGTTGTACCCGAGGCTGGCCTTGAGCACCGGCGAGATGGCGCCGAAGAGGTAGCCGACGCCGGCCATGGACTGCACCCACATTGCGGCCACCAACACCAGCCATCGGTTCCTGGAGAAGGCCCTCAGCCTCTCCGCGAGCTTCCCCATGGGAAATGGGAATGAATGACCCTGCGCCTGCGTTTGTTACAAAAGGATGTTTTTTTCTCTCTCTGTTGACTGTCTTTATGCTTGCTGGAGCTGGGGCGAGACTTCACGCAATGCACTTGGCTGACAAGCTAGCTTATGAATGATATATTAAGTAAATAAATAAATGCTAAATTATGCATAGAGCAAAAAGAATCTACAATCTGATGCACGCGTAATATTGCGACATTGCGACGTGTCCTGTTTGTGACCTTTGCAAACAGTTGTAGGCTACTACAGACTACGATTTCGCCAATTTATTGTGATATATATGTTTCACATGTAATGTTCGTTGTAAGCACTTGCTTTACTTTAATAAGAGCACAGTAAGGGCCTGCACCCTCCTGTTTTCCTAAAAAAAGGTGAATAAATAGACCGCGATTAATAAGAAGTCTTCTCTCTTTTTTATATAAAGGAATAACTTCTAGCATGATCATCCTTATGACTACGAGAATCAGACTACCTATTACATTAACTTAAAACAAAACAAAAAATGTCCACCTCAAAATTCAATTCTAACATTATTCGATCATCCAAATGAAGCAAAGAATTACATAGAGGATATTCTTAGCACACGATGAACTTAGAAGATTTGCTCCTTGTTTTCTTCATGCTACTGTAATAGCGCCCAAAGATGAAGCTAGTTTGTTTCCCTAAACAGGACCTGCAGAAAAGTTTTAGGCTGACAATTGTTAAAAATCATTTCCTTTTTGTAAGACATATTGTCTAACAAATGGTTGCACCTCTTAATAATACTATAATAGCTATGTACTGTTTGATTTGCCCCCTTTTTTTGTGCCATCCATTATAAACGAATTAGCATAGGTACAATCAAAGAAGAGGTGTCCAATTGTTTCATCTCTACAATGAAACATGTACTATTTGTTCTTGCTCCAATTCTTTCTTGCTAAATTATCTTAGGTTAATATCATCACTCCTGTCTTTAGGAACCACAACAAAAATAGTTTTTAGCGGTATCCTTAAATGCCAAATTTCCTATAAGACTATGATGTAATTTACTATGAAATAACAATTATTTTTCAAAAGCCAGAAAAGGTATCCCTTTCATCTTTTTTTTTTTTTTTTTGCAATTCTTGCTACGAGATTGTTCCACTCTAACAACTTATTCCCTGTTAAAGCCTGTCTAAGAGAAACATTACTAAGAGTGGGTGCTTTTAGAGGATGCCTACCTAACCAGGTATACTCCTAGAACTTGATATGAGAAATATCACCTAGTTTAAATTTTCCTAGAAGAATCAGTCCTAAGAATCAGTCCTTCACTCCTATTAAAACTCATCCAAAAATGAGAATCACCGGCCCTTTTGAAAACGGAAAAAACTAGCGCTGGACGTCCGGACGCGGCGTCCATCCGAACGCCTGCGCCTACTGCCTAGCGGGAAACAGCGCATGCGACTCACTTCCCTCCATGCATGCGGCCAACGGACACGTGCACCGCGCCTCCACCTCCTACTTTGCCTGGGCGGGCCCCACAGCGCATGATGTAGCTCCTGGCTGCCCACCAGCACGCTGCTGCCGCACTTGTTCGCGCGCTGCTGCTGTTGTCGCCGTGCACTACTGCTGATGTGCCTACTGGCCCGGCCCTGGCTGCTGCTATGGTACGCATGCGCCTGCGCATGCATGTGGGGGCCGTCGCACCCGCTTCTCTTCCTGCGCGCGTGTAACATCCTAATGGGCCAAAGTGGGCCCAATTAAATTTCAGTATGGGCCGGTGCTACTCGGGTACTGCAGCAGCTGGACTCCAGGCTACTGTTCACCGAACCTGTAGCACCGCGAAAACACTGTGCAACCAAAGTTTAGTACCATACTGGAAATCCTGAAATCGCCGGATCGACTTAAATACCAGGGCCAAGGACGCGTAGTAACCTTCGGTTAACCGTTTTGAACGAAGCGAGGACGAAAGTTCAAGCGGGTTGCTACGCGGGTGGGACCACTCCTAGGAAGAGTGGGCCTGGGCCATGTATGTCGGGACTGGACGTTACATTTGGTATCAGAGCCGACTCTCGAGGTTTCACGGGCACGTGGGGACGACTGCGCGGGTATGTTGTGTGCATGGGCCCGTCGTGGACACGGCATGGCATACACATACACGGCACGGGGCCACACAAACGTGTTGAAGAGAGGAGGATCCTGGATTAAATGTCCCGAAAGGGTAAGCTGATCTGGCATTCGACGGGGACGTCGAATCTTTAGGGGGATGATTGTAACATCCTAATGGGCCAAAGTGGGCCCAATTAAATTTCAGTATGGGCCGGTGCTACAGTAGCAGAGGGTGTCGGGCGCTGTAGCAGCTGGACTCCAGGCAACTGTTCACCAACCCACTGTTGACCCAAAAACGGGCCGGCCAAATTCGGAGTACTGTTCACGCGGGCTGTAGCACCGCGAAAACACTGCGCAACCAAAGTTTAGTGGAAATCCTGAAATCGCCGGATCGACTTAAATACCAGGGCCAAGGACGCGTAGTAACCTTCGGTTAACCGTTTTGAACGAAGCGAGGACGAAAGTTCAAGCGGGTTGCTACGCGGGTGGGACCACTCCTAGGAAGAGTGGGCCTGGGCCATGTATGTCGGGACTGGACGTTACAGCGCGCACGCTCGAGGGGACCACCTCCGTCTGCACCCACTTCCCACGCCTGGTCATGCAACATTTGCAACATAAAGCATTTGCTGCTACATATGTCCAAAATAGATGAAAACATTACTAATGTACGCTTCCGCCACTTTAACATATGCAACATCTAGATAAAACACTTGCAACATATGTTTGAAACAGCTGAAATATTTAAAATATACACTTGCAAGTTACAACATACATGTATAGCCAGTGCAACATATGCAACATCTGGATAAAACACTTGCAACATACGTTTGAAATAGCTAGAATATTTAAAACATACACTTGCAACACACTGTATAGCCATTGCAACATATGCAACATCCAGATAAAAACACTTGCAACATACGTTTGAAACAGCTGAAACATTTGAAACATACACTTGCAACATACGTGTATAGTCATTGCAACATATGCAACAACAGATCTACTTTTGAAACATCCAGATAAAACAGATGCAACATACATTTGAAACACATGAAACATATTGTTTCTACATGTGCTCATCTACTTGCTCCCCTCCAATGAAGGCTCGTTTTGGATATGGTTGTCGTAGAAGATGTCCACCTCTAGGCACATGACGTGAGGCGCGAGAGGCGGGCGGGGGCGCATGGCGCGAGGCACGGCCGAGGGTGTGCGGCGCAAGGCATGGGCGCACGGGCAGGCAAGTCGGTCCTGTCTGGAAAAGGACGAACGCCCTGAGGGTATCATTATCATTTTGGAAACCTGTGTTAAAATCTTGTCTTTAATATATTTATTCCGGAGAAGTTGTTGCCACATACCATCTTAATTACACAACTCAAACAACCACTTAGTTAATAAACATTTATTTTGAATGTCTAAGTTTTGAATACCTAAACCTCCGTGCTCTTTGAGTTGACAAATGATAGATCACTTTGCCGGTCTATATTACCATACTGCTACAAAAATCTTTATCTATAGCATTTATTTTGAATGTCAAAGTTTTGAATATCTAAACATTGGTGCTGTTTGAGTTGACAAATGATAGATCACTTTGCGGGTCTATATTTCTTTTTTATGTTGACCATACTGCTAGAAAAATCTTGATCTATAGTATTTTATTTTTTAGCACTCCTCTAAGGATCTTGAAAAAACAGAGCATAAACATAGTTAAATTAGACATAAAAAATTACGAAGGTTGGCATTGGAACATAGAAATTTCACATGAATGGACATAAATTATTTCAATTTAAGTTTATAGAAAATACCATAGAAAAAAAATATCGTGTTCCAAATATATATACGTATTAACCCTCATGCAGGAATGAATCCCTGCCTCCTCCGCTATTCGGTTAATATGTAGCAAACTGTGGCAAACACTGTTCATTGTACTATGCTAATCACTGTGCCAACTCTGTTCAGCTTTCTGCGGCGGATAAGGTGGCTGAAACTGATTTATTGTGGGAGAAAAATATTATTTTATGACTGATAACTCAGGCTGATAAGTTCGAGCAAACAGCGCAGTTATCACCGACTTGAATAAAGGTACTCCATGTTGAGACGCCGGAGCCCGCCGCAAAATAAATGGTTCGAAGAAGAATAGCAAGGTTTTATAGATACTCATAAGCTCGGTACTTTATAGTGGTACTCCACAACTACACTGCTTAAATATCGCACCTGAGGCCATTCTAGTTTTCCGCTGGAATGGAGTATTTCGATGTCAGCTTATATCAACGTAATAAGTACGTAACATTCTGGACTTTAATAAAATAGTAGTATGTATAGTATTTTTATGTAACTTTAAAAATACAATATAAATTTAGAAAATTATGGGACGTGCTATTTATTAATCAGGTGTCTGAAATTTAGTCTCATCTCAGGCGACGCATATGCTGATGGGAAATCAATTATAGATATATTGTTCCCCTCCCTTTGCTTGTCCGCTGTTTGGACACAACCAACACAGCTGGAATAATAAAAATCAACTAGCCTAACTGATAGAAAACGTGACAATTAAAAAGACAAATCACCAGACATGGTTTACAATTTTTTTTCTATAGTCAAATAATGACAAAATTACCTATCTCCAATAAAAAATCAAGTATTTGATGGTTAAGAGAAGTGACAATTAAAAGAATAAATCACGAAACACATTTTTTTAGTTAAACAATAACAAAATAATCCATGCTCTCGACTGTGGTAGAACCGCCTAATCTAATATCCCTCCAAAGAGTACTTGTCCTTCCATTAGACACTAAGTACCCAAGAGAGTGCATTAAATCGTGTTGTTCCGTCGAGCACACCTCAAGAGAGAACTCAAAAATCCACATTTTTCCATTAGAATTATAAACGACAGAATAAAGCTTACAACATTCTTAACAATTTCTTACATTGCTTTATTACAACATTAGAGTACTTAAACAAGTTGAATGCAATAGCGAAATTAAGACAGTTTTACATGTAAAATAGTTTATACATTTTTTGTTATATTTTTATCTTGCAACGGAGAACAACATATGATCAGAATTACAGCAGAAAAGATTAATGATGAATCATAAAACTTTTCTTCTAAAAATTTTTAGTGAGGGTTATAAATAAACACTATGGTCATAGCGTGAAAGAAATTCTCTCTGAGCCCATTAGGAGATTTCCACACACAAAAATCGTCTACCATCCATAGGTCACCTGCAACAGGGGAAATAAAGCCCTGAGTACTCGATTGTACTCAGCAAGACTTACCCGACAGGAGAAAAATAAAAGACTCCAATGGTATGCAAGGCTTATTTGGCTTGTGGGTTATTTGCATTTACATGAAGCATTACTAATAGTGCATCCTTATGTTTAGAGTTTTTAGCAGTTATTTTTAGTTAATTAGCTAATAATTCTAGTTAAGCACCTATGCTACTTTCAAGCATGTGGTAAGCAATCAGAACTATTTTATCACCTTTCATATTCTAGTTCTTACTACAGTGCTAGACCATAGCTAAGTCGTACCGTCTCAAAAGAAACGGCGATTCGCAAATCAATGTATCCCAGCTGGGTACCCCGAAACACACGCCTCGCTTGTACCCCAGGCACAAACAAGACCAACCCATTTCACTTCTGTCAAGAGGTCCAGGTCCCCATCCAAATTTAGACTTCAATCTCCCACACTTGAGATCTGGTCTCAACATGGTGCTTAGACCTCTATCTTTCTCCGCCTCCAATCTATTGGTCTGGAAAGAGCAGGAGCCCATGATAAGAGATCAACAAGTCTTCTCGCTCCCATAAACAAGTATATGCTCAGGATAATAAGTCTGTGACCTAACTACCGTCCATAGCCTCGCTCGGTTGCCTAACAAAGTCCAAATCCAAATCCAAGCACAGTCCCGCCCAGTCTCCAATTCTAAATTCTCATCCATATATATATATATATATATATATATATATATATATATAAAATTTATTTTGTAGCTGGCTACTGAATATACTCTCCATATATATATATATATATATATATATATATATATATATATATATATATATATATATTCCATGTGATAGTAATATGATAATAACAACAATAATATCTTTCCTATCTCTCGCGAGTGACAGGTAATCACTTGACTTCTACCGGATTCTATAGCATAGCAATCTATACGATACTGACATACTTGTAAGACTCATAGCATAAGGTGTTGTTCCTCAAAACTTAATGCACAAGCATAAGATAAAGTGCAGAATAATAGGGGATATGCACCGGGACATGCCTGGGTAAGATATAACCAAAAGTGAGCATTCCATCATGGTGACACGATCATCAAGGCACCATCTTTTGTGCTACTCCGATCATCTCCACGATCTATAGTTGTTCCTATTATGATATTCGTGGATGCAATGTAGACACATAGATAATCAACGACAATCGAAAAATACGATTACGCCGCTCAAGCTAATAAGCTAGATTAAACAACTAACGCACTAGGCTACGCATCCACATTGTCGAGCAAGGTGTTGTTCCCTGGCAAGTGTTTTAGTTCTACGATCCAAAGGTGTTTTGGCATTTCCTTAATTTAATATATATATACATTTGAACTAGGGCTCATTATCTACCTTAGCAAACTAATTATTATGGAACTACAAAAATTACGGTGAGCACCTAATAATGTTAAGAATTCACTGTTAAAGTTTTTGAGACAACACTATTGCCAATTTATCACAAAAATTCCTACAAGTTTATATCTTAATAATATTAAGCATCTCAATTTAATTAGATAACTCCTGAAAATACTATGAAACTATATGAACATGATATACTAGCAGATAGATCATGATTTTAGGAACCTAACAAAATTAGTTTCACAATTTTTTTGGTCAACTACATAAATTTATATTTATAAGTTTGCCTTAGAAACTAAATTGAAAAATGCTTAGAAAAGAAAAAGGGCTAGTGGCAACCAATTCAGACCGGCAACCCAGCGCGGGGGCGGCCACGCGCATCGCGAGGGCCCAACGTGTCCCAAGACCAGAAGGCCCGCGCGTGTGCTCGTCTTTTGCATAAGAACCCCCGAACTATCCAATTATTACGCAGCACCTCTGATCACTATTGCATGAGAGATGTGTTTTACATTAAGGACCTTAGAACATGTTACCTTCGCAATGGGGCAGTCCCAGCATACCCACGTGCGACGGCGTGGCACACCAATGGTTATGTCGGACGAGCTAGACCCGCTGCGACAGGAATAAAGGGCTGACCACCATCTATGGCTAAACCCACAAACATGGATGGCGGTTGGGAACTCAGCAGCATACTGCTAGGAGCGACAGCGGTGAGCGGCTAGCCGTAGCGGCGGCGTGCCTATTCCGATGAATCTACGCACTCTTGGAAGGGTAGAGGTGGCAGAGAAGCATCAATAGCTCAACATGGTTAACGCTCCAATGACGGTTGAAATAGGGGAGCGCTGGGGTAGTCTAGCCATGTGCGACCAAGCAGGCGGTGGCTCTTCGAGCGTGGCACTGTCATGTCATCGCACCCATGATGAGAAACCAAGCCAACATGTCACGGGCACCAGCTAGAGTGGATCAACATGAGTCTAGAAATACCACCAATTGGGTTCTTTCCCCCACGGATTGAGACTTACAACCGATCCACTGGCTGCGGCGGCGCCCATGGCCGGCGGCTAGCAAAACGCTAAATTTGCGGTCAGTAGCGCTCGACCGGGCAAGGGAAAGATGGGACACCTATTTGCCTTCTTATGCTACCTACTGGTTCGAGGAATCGAACTATGAAGCCCTGAGCTAGGTGAAATGGAATGCAGAAAGGCAGAGCTCTAGCCATGGTCATGCCATGGAGAGTGCACCTGAGCGTGGTGGATTAAGACAGGGTGGCTCCATTTGATGGCGGTAGCTCAAACACGTGCGCACAGGTGACGGTTCATAGGCTTGGCGCAACGCGCTTGAATGGAGCCATAAGACCCTAGCGGGGCTCACCGGTGTTGGCTAGCGGACGAGGCAGGGAAACATCTCATCACCATAGTGACCGGGGTCATCGACCAGGGTACGACGGCAGCAGCACACGTACAAAGACTTGACGCGGTAGGTAGGATGAAAGGTGGGATGAGCGCCACGACGGCAAGGTGGTCACAGTCATAGCTCTGCCATGGCCCTACGCATGGTTCAGTGGCTGGCGTTGGCACACGCACACCATGGCCAGGTGACCAGACCACTGCTAGCCGAGTTGGGCCACACAAGACCTAGGCGCAGCGCGGCATGGGCCTGGCGCATGCACGGGCTGGCGATGTGGCTTGGTCGTGATGTGACCCCGGTGCCACCATGTTGTGCCCATGGTGACCACAAACCCAGTTTGAATGGCTACCCTAGGTGACATGCACACATTTCAAAGCATAGCAAAAGTCACTAACCATCATAGTTGAGGTTCAACTAACTCCCCTATCGTGACACCCAACACCACTACCACCTAAGCCATTCTCAAGTACACACTTCGAGGCAACCAACAGTACAAGAACATGCAATTAGTGTTTAAATAATTTGGTTAGAATTTGAGTGTCAAAACGGCATGGTCTACTATCATTTCTAGACTTAGAAGAGGGCATGGTTCGGTTAGAACTAACAACCATTAGCACTTTTGTTGCAATTTTTTAATATGTCTAAACCTTATTAATTTCAACCAATGAATATTTCACTCAATAGACCATACTACATACTAATCCATCGAAGCAAAACATTTAAGCACCTTTTAACTATTTTGCTCAATGTAACTCACCAAAAATAGTACTTTAACATAAGTTCAGATCTTTGCCGACTTAACGAAAAGGTTTCTTTTAATTCCCAATTTGATTTTTGGAGCTCCCAAGAACATTAGTTAACATGTTTATTTTCCAAAAATTAAAGTTACATTTTCAACTACACCACTTGCTCATCATCTCTATTTAAGTACTACACACAAGTTATATTTTATTTTTGTTTATATAAATTGTTTTCCATTGACCTCAACCTAGGTGCTAAGCAAGCTTGTAACACCAGAGGTGTTACAACATTCCCCCTTAAAAGAATCTTGTCCCGAGATTCAAAACATGAATTAGAAAAGGGAAAAATGCGATTACACTTCGTAGATATGAAATTACACGACGTCGAATACTAAACCACACAGAGATTTAGAGATACACGGGAAAGGGTCAAGATGCCCAAGAGGGGGGGGGGTGAATTGGGCTAATTACAAAATTCTTTGCAATAATCAAATCCTATGGTTAGCCCAATTAACCCCTTGTGCCTAGAAAGTATTTCTATTGATCTAATGCACAATAGTTTAGCACCCTAAGTTCCAATCCTACTCTAGCATGGCAATTCTAGGAATGTAAAAGACAAGTATTGAATTGCTCAAAGTAAATGCTTAAAGTAAAGAGAGGAGAAGGAACGCGGTGATGTTTTGCCGAGGTATCGGAGAGTCACCACTCCCCACTAGTCCTCATCGGAGCATCCGCGCAAGAGTGTAGCTCCCCCTTTGAAAGGTCCTAATGGCTAGAAGAGGGGGGGTGAATAGCCTAATAAAAATTTCTACAACAACACTTAACAAAAGGGTTAGACAATTATAAGGCGAAGCAAGTGTTGCGCTAGCCTACTCAAAATGCAAGCCACCTATCACAATTCTAGTTTAGGTAGAATCTATTCTCACAATAGCTATGACACTACTCTATGTTAGTGTGCTCTCAAAGGCTAACTAAAGAGTCACACCAACCAACCAAGCAAGCTCTCACAACTAACTACACTAAAGAGCTTGACAACTAGTTTGCGGTAATATAAAGAGAGTGATCAAGAAAGTTATACCGCCGTGTAGATAAAGGAACCAATCAATCACAAGAGTGAATAACAATGAAGACCAATCACCTCAGAATCAAAGGATGAACACAATGATTTTTTACCGAGGTTCACTTGCTTGTCGGCAAGCTACTCCTCGTTGTGGCGATTCACTCACTTGGAGGTTCACGTGCTAATTGGCATCACACGCCAAACTCTCAATAGGGTGCCGCACAACCAACACAAGATGAGGATCACACAAGCCACGAGCAATCCACTAGAGTACCTTTTGGCTCTCCGCCGGGGAAAGGTCAAGAACCCCTCACAATCACCACGATCGGAGCCAGAGACAATCACCAACCTCCGCTCGACGATCTTCGCTGCTCCAAGCCGTCTAGGTGGCAGCAACCACCAAGAGTAACAAGCGAAATCCACAGCGAAACACGAACACCAAGTGCCTCTAGATGCAATCACTCAAGCAATGCACTTGGATTCACTCCCAATCTCACAAAGATGATGAATCAATGATGGAGATGAGTGGAAGGGCTTTGGCTAAGCTCACAAGGTTGCTATGTCAATAAAAATGGCCAAAGATAGTAGCTTCAACCGGCCATGGGGCTTAAATAGACGCCCCCATGAAATAGAGCCGTTGTACCCCTTCACTAGGCACAACGTGGGCTGACCAGATGCTCTGGTCAGTTGACCGGACGCTGAGCCCCAGTGTCCAGTTGCTCGTAGTCAGCCACGTGTCCTGACTTCAACAGTCATCAGTCTTGACCGGACACAACACTTGAGTTGACCGAACGCTGAACACCAGCGTTCGGTCGTTTACAGTAAGGTTCCAAAACCGACTTTAGCCGACCGGATGCGTTCGGTCATGCTCGACTGGACCCTGCCAACGTCCAGTCATACTTTGACTACTGACTATGCTGACCGACAACACGACTAGACACAGCCCTTCAGTGTCCAGTCGTTAGCGACCCAGCATCCGGTCAGTTGACCGACGCCAGCATCTTTGCGACCAACTCCATTTTACCTCTAACTTCTTTACCCTTGCTCAAATGTGCCAACCACCAAGTGTATCACCTTGTGCACATGTGTTAGCATATTTTCACAAACATTTTCAAGGGTGTTAGCATTCCACTAGATCCTAAATGCATATGCAATGAGTTAGAGCATCTAGTGGCACTTTGATAACCGCATTCCGACACGAGTTTCACCCCTCTTAATAGTACGGCTATCAAACCTAAATGTGATCACACTCTCTAAGTATCTTGATCACTAAAACAAAATAGCTCCTATGGTTTATACCTTTGCCTTGAGCTTTTTGTTTTTCTCTTTCTTCTATCCAAGTCCAAGCACTTGATCATCACCATGGCATCATCTTCATCATGCTATGATCTTAGTTTGCTTTGCAACTTGGAATGTGCTACCTATCTCATGATCACTTGATAAACTAGGTTAGCACTTAGGGTTTCATCAATTCACCAAAACCAAACTAGAGCTTTCACCCTTGATCCGCGCAAGGATCAAGTGCTCTCTATGGGTTGATTCTTTGACACTCCATCACGGTGAATCACCCACAACCGCTCACAACTTGAGTTGGGTCACCCACAAGCTCCACTAAATGATCACCAAACTCCCAATCACCACCAAGCCGTCTAGGTGATGGCGATCACCAAGAGTAACAAGCACGAACTCTCACTTGACCATGATAAGCCTAATGAGAAGGGTGGATGCACACTTTGCTACTCTTGATCTCACTAATGAGGGCTCTCTTTGGGATTCTCAAATCTCAATCACCTCACTAGGACCTTGCTCTTCTTAGCACTCTCAAACATGTTTCTTAGTTGTTGGAATGAGCAAAAGTACCCCCACACATGAATGGAGGTGGTATTTATAACATGGGCTAAAAAACAAACCGTTATGTGCCTCTACGGGGTGACCGAACGCTCTAGTCATGTTGACTGGACATGCTGATCAGTTCACCCCAAAACCCAGTGTTTACAGTGTGATCAGATGCATCTGGTCGCAATTTACCCTCACTAGAACCTTACTGATGTCGACCGGACACTGGCCCTTAGCGTCCGGTCACTTGACCTCTCAGCGTCTAGTCACTTCCAAATGACTTCACCTTGATCAAATGAACTGACCGGACTCTGAGCCAGCGTTCGGTCACACCAAAGCCAGCGTTCGGTCAATATTTGACCCTCCATTCACTTCCAACTCTCGATCATATGTGAATAAAGTTTGCTCCATTGGATCTAAGGACTATTTGGGAGCCACCTAGCGCTAGTTTTAGCAAGTGTGCACCACACCTAACCCACTAGACTCACCTAGGTCAAGCTACCTATCCGTACCCCCCTTAATAGTACGGCCAAAGGAAAAAACAAAGTCCTAAACTACTCTAAGTGTCACTCCAACTTCAATTGACACTTAGAACTAGTCCATCCTTGACCTTGTCGTCCATCCTTTGAAAACCGAAATAATTTCCATCGTAGAGGCATGACCATCATGATAGCCCAATCGATCTCCATTACCGTGACCTAACTTAATTGCCTCTGTAAAACACACGTTAGTCATAGTAATCACGTATTGTCATTAATCACCGAAACCCAACTAGGGGCCTAGATGCTTTCAATCTCCCCCTTTTTGGTGATTGATGACAATACCACCTCGAGTATGTAAAAGAGATGAGGTTTTTAACATGCTTGGTTCATATAAGCTTTTGGCAATAAGAACAAAAGTGTTAGGCAAGCTTATATGACCCATGCCAACATGATGTACTCACAAGATATGAAATAAGCATGAGTACAAGTAATAAAGCTCAATTGCATCGGAGTAAAACGCGGAAGCAAAGCAAAAGAGCCTAGCACAAGTGATATGACATATAAAAGATTCAAAGTAGAGAGCACACATGTCACATATCATGATCACGTAGATATCACTATCACATAGATATAGTTTAATGCATAGAAGTAAACACACGATGAATGCATAAAAGTGAATCACACATAAAACTCCAAATGTACTAGGTAATAAGCTACTAAGTAAGCTAAGCTCCCCCTAAATAGTTGCTCCCCCTAAGACTATCATACTCAAACCCTCTCCCCCTTTGGCATCAAACACCAAAACCTAAGGGTCGGTCGGCGGGGCTACAGCGGACGAGCCGGGCGCTGAGGTACAAGGAGCAAGCTAGAACTGGGCACCATCATCATCTGACCCTGAGCTCTAAGTAGTCTGACCCTCTATAGCTAGAAGTGATGCTAAAATAGTCTAGGTTAGATCAAGAACAGGAGCTGTTGTAGGCTGTGCTAGTATGACTGAAGCAGCTGGCTCTGATGATGCCACTGAGGAAGGAAGCGTCTCTGTAGTCCTGGTCATAGGTGCAACAATAGAAGGACCTAGGACATGCAAGTATAGAGGAGTAGGCTGCCCTATCAACTCACTGAAGGAAGCACCAAGGCTCTTGGATAGTGTAGTCTCTAGCACTAGCAGCAAGGGCGTCTCAGCCGGTGTGAAGCCCGTCTGAAGAGGTGTGAACTATGGGGCTATCACTGGTGAAGCAAAATACTAGGACACCTACTCTGTAGGTGAAGCATACTATGCTAGTGGTTGTCCCTGACTCTGAAGCCCACTAGGCTGTAATGCTGGAGTCATCGAAGTGGTGGCAGACTGACTAAGCTAGGGTGAAGGCTGTGGCGGTGGAGCCCCAATCGTTGTCACTACATGCTGCATAAATCCAAGTAGCTGCTGCTACATGAGGATCTACTGCTGATGCATGGCCTACTGCTGCTGCTGTAGAGCATGTGTCTGTTGCTGAATAGCTAGCTGCTGTTGCTAAAACTCATCCTACTAAGTCTAGAACTGTGCAAAAGTGACAACGGTCTCCTGAGCCTGCGTGCCTAATTCTGCCTCATCCGCTCAAGTATAGCAAGGAGAGCAGGGTCTGTCTATGGTGTAGGTGGGGCTGAACTGGAGCTACCGGCCTCATGATCATGTCGACGTGCAGGCATCTAAGGAATGTCCTGGTAGTCCTCGTCTAAGATGTCACTGGGGTCACTCTCGACCATCCCCTCCTGTTGAGCAAGTTGCTCCTCCTTAGTAGCTACAATACCCCTGATAATAGCATCCTACTGGGCTGCAGTCTCGGGTACATCTAGATGATGGCACGGCTAACTAGGTGCCTATGGTGTACTATGGTGGATCATCTGAGTCAGGTTGTATGTAGGGAACTCTGTAGTAGCACCACTGTACTCAGCTAACATCTCAGGCGATGGGCATAGGGCAACTATCGATGACCTCTGAACCCCTCAGCAATAGTATCCTCCATCTCTAAAAGAAAGAGATCACAAATGTCAAATACGGTCTGCTGCATCAGGGAGTTGAGAAGCCATAGCTGCAAGCGAGTCAAGCCCTCTCGATACCCCATCCTTAGAATCAAGGTCCTCCTCAAAATGGCATCCAACACTCTAGCTGTAGGAGTGAGATCACTAGGAGTCCTGCTCGACCCCTAGCTAAAAGGCTCCTTGAAGAAGTGGCGAACCAAATCTGTGGGAGGCACCATACCGCCATGAGGGCATCTAGGAGGCGTTGTCTGTCCATAGCAAACATCATGTAACCTAACAAGCTGCTCCTGAAGCCTGAGTATCTCCCTGACTCTAGTGCTCGTTAGCCTATAATCCCTACCTCTGATTGCAAAGTGAATGTATCTGTGCTACGGGTTAATCCATAGAGTAGCATAGAATTGATGGACCCAAGATGGAACATATAATCCTATCTATCCAATCAAGTCTATCAGCCCTGGCAGATATGTAAGGTAGGGGCGTATGTGCTCTCCAACTACTGTAACTATAGACTCAATGTTGCACACCCTTTGAGGTCTAAATACAGCTCCACTATTAAGATATGCATTGTAGAAATCCTCCTAGAGTGGTGTGTAGAAGTCCTCTGATGCTCTATCATCCCTCCTCGGTGGGAACCACTACTCAAACTCCACAAACCTGAGCTGCTGCACCTACTTGGCCGTGGCGGCCCTCAAGTCCAAGTGTGTCATAAGAGGCAGACCCTGTGGTCTGGGTGGTGGATGAGAACCCCTCCGCTGTGTATCCGCCCTCAGCGTGACTAGAGCATAGGTACAACCAGAGCGGCAAAGCTATGGCTAAGGTGCCTGCTCTGTCTCCTTGGCCTGCTGTCCCTCCTGAGTCAGCTCTACTAATGGTGCCTGCTGCTGTGACTCCCCTTGAGGCTAACCCTCATCAATGGCAACACACCGTCCTCCAATCATGAGAGTCCCAGGTGGACCACCATGAAGGAGCTCAACCCGCTCAAGTGTAGCCCTTGCTTCTGGTAAAAGCTAATCTGCAATCTGGACTCTACTATGAGCACCTCCTCTCTTGGCATGCTTTGCAGCCTCTATAACTATGGCTACTCTAGCTGTCTCTGCATCTGGGTACTTGCGCTTCTTTGTTGCAGTCTTCTTCGTCGCTTTGCCTTTTGGATCTGTAGGCAAGCGAGGCGGATGCCTTGGATCCTCATCACCCAGACCGCCCCCAACATTCTTGATGCAAACCATCGGTTGGATCTGAAGAGAACAACTACCGCTGACAAGAGACACCTACCGACTGTCACTTGCGAGGCTTGGCCTTGATCCGTACTCACGAGCTTAGCCCTAAGTTAACTAACAACTGCCACTGAGACCTCAACAACACCGACTCGCTGCACGATGGAATAGATAGGATATACAAATAATTTTAATTATGCATCTAGAGATATGAAACCCTATGAAAGCAAGCAATTAGATACGAAATAGAAACATGGGCTTGCTACCTGACGAATCGGTGATCCGAGAAGAGAAACAACATGTGAAAGCCCTAGTTTGGTTTTGCTTAATTGATGAAACCCTAAGTGTTAACCTAGTTTATCAAAGTGATCATGAGATAGGTAGCACTATTCCAAGTGTCGAAGCAATGACGAAGATCGTGACAATGGTGATGGCATGGTTATGATCAAAGGCTTGAACTTGGAAAAGAAGAAAGAGAAAAACAAAAGGCTCAAGGCAAAGGTATAAAATGTAGGAGCCATTTTGTTTTAGTGATCAAGACACTTAGTGAGTGTGATCACATTTAGGATAGATAGCCATACTATTAAGAGGAGTGAAACTCATATCAAAATGCGGTTATCAAAGTGCCACTAGATGCTCTAACTCATTGCATATGCATTTAGGATCTAGTGGAATGCTAACACCCTTGAAAATGTTTGTGAAAATATGCTAACACATGTGCACAAGGTGATACACTTGGTGGTTGGCACGTTTGAGCAAGGGTGAAGAAGTTAGAGGTGAAATGGAGTTGGTCGCAAAGATGCTGGCATCGGTCAACTGACCGGACGCTGGGTTGCTAAGCGACCAGACACTGAAGGGCTATGTCCGGTCATGTTGCCGGTTAGCACAGTAAGAAGTCACAAGTGTGACCGGACGTTGGCAGGGTCCGGTCAAGCATGACCGGACGCGTTCGGTCGACAAAAGTCAGTTTTAGAACCTTACTGTAAACGACCGAACACTGATGTTCAGCATCTGGTCATCTCAAGCGCTGTGTCCGGTCAAGTTTGATGACCATTGAAGTTAGGACATGTGGCTGACTGCGAGCAACCGGACACTGGAGGCTTAGCGTCCGGTCAACTGACCGGAGCGTCCGGTCAGCCCGCGTTGTGCCCAGTGAAGGGGTACAATGGCTCTATTTTGTGGGGGCGTCTATTTAAGCCCCATGGCCGGTTGAAGCTCATACTCTTGCACATTTTTATTGACATAGCAATCTTGTGAGCTTAGCCAAAGCACTCCCACTCATCTCCATCATTGATCCATCATCTTTGTGAGATTGGAAGAGAATCCAAGTGCATTGCTTGAGTGATTGCATCTAGAGGCACTTGGTATTCATGTTGCGCTGTGGATTTCACTTGTTACTCTTGGTGGTTGCCATCACCTAGATGGCTTGGTGCAGCGGTGGAGGATCAGCACGAGTTGGTGACTGTTTGTGGCTGCCTTCGGTGATTGTGAGGGGAGTTGTACCTTCTCCGGTGGAGTGCCAAAAGGTAACTCTAGTAAATTGCTCGTGTCATTGAGTTACCTCACTTGTGGGGAGGTTCTTGCGATGTCCAATCATGTGGACGAGGTTTGTGAAACACCTCTTAGCCACCGAACCACCAAGTGTTGGTCGACACAACGGGGACGTAGCGTGTTGGTAAGCATGTGAACCTTGAGAGAAAATTGGTTGTCTCTTGTCATTTGCATTCTCTTGGTGATTGGCTTAATCTTCATCTTGTGATTGGTTCATTCCTCTACACGGTGGTATAATCATCCTAGTCACTCATTTATATTTTTGCAAACTAGTTGTGACATGCTCTTTAGTGTAATTAGAATTGAGAGCTTGCTTTGTTGTTTTAAGTTCATCTAGTGGAGCTCTTTAGAGTAGTAAGTTTGAGAGCTCTTAGTGAGTAGTAACTTTGCAAGTTGTGTGCCTAGTAATCATTGCAACTAGAATTGTTGGATAGGTGGCTTGCAACCCTTGTAGAGCTAGAGCAAGTTTGCATTTCGCCTCTTGTCATACTAATCAAATTGCTCTAGTTGATTTATAGATTTTTAAATAGGATATTCACCCCCCCTCTAGCCATACTAGTACCTTTTAAGTGGTATCAGAGCCGTGGTCACCGTTTGATTGAAGGCTTAACAACCTCGATGTCAAATTATGGCTCAAGTGGTGTTCCACCATGTGGGGGGCAAACCACCATTCTTTGATGGCACATCCTATGGTTATTGGAAGAGAAAGATGAGAATGTATCTTGGTTCAATAAATGATCAGGTATGGGAAGTGACCGAGAATGACTATGCTATCATCAATTCCGATGATGCCACCAATCAAGACAAGATCAACAAGCAATGTAACACAATGGCTCTTAACACCATATACAATGCTATTGATTCCAAGGTGTTTGAGCAAATCAAAGATTGTGAAAGAGCAAATGAGGTGTGGAGGAGATTAGAGAAAACATATGAGGGCACACCAGCGGTAAAGAGTGCTAAGTTGTACATCCTCAAGGACAAGTTGATAAGTTTCAAGATGAAGGATGATGAGAGCATTCCGGAGATGTTCCATCGATTGCAAGTCATTGTCAATGACTTGAAGGTATTGGGAGAGAAGATCAAGGATGATGAGTCTCTCATCGATTCTTGATGTGCTTACCTCCAAGATTTGAGATGTTGAGATTGCTCATCATAAGAGGAGGATTGAAGGACATTACCCCCAACCAAGTACTAGGTGATGTAATGACACAAGAGACATACCATGTGGAAAGGGAGGGGGATGACAAGGATGACAAGAAGGAAGAAGAGGACAAGAAGAAGAAGAGTATAGCATTCAAGGCTAGCTCATCATCATCCAAGAACAAGGGCAAGTCCAAGAAAGAATCAAGTGATGATGATGATCTTAGTGACATTGATGATGAAGCCATGGCCCTATTTGTGCACAAGATGGGCAAATTCATGAAGAAGAAGGGCTATGGTGCAAGAAAGAGAAGAGATCACACCAAAAGCAAAGAATACGTGAGAAGATGCTACAATTGCAAGAGCCCCAATCATATTGTAGCAAATTGTCCCTACAATAGTGATAATGATGAAGATGAGAAGAAGAAGCACAAGAAAGATAAAATTGAAAAGAAGGAGAAGAGAATGACCTTCCAAAAGAAGAACAAGGGTGGAGGCTATGTAGTCACTTGGGATAGTGATGATTCATCGGATGGTGATAGCTCTAGTGATGATGACAAGAAATCTATTAAAAGAGCACTAGCAAGCATCGCCATCAATAAGAAGCTCTCCATCTTCGACACTCCATCGACATGCCTCATGGCAAAGCCTACCAAGGTAAAATATGATGAGAGTGATGATGATGAATGTGAAAATGACTCTTGTAGGAATAATGATGATGATGAAGATGAAGAGTACACCAAGGAGGAGCTCTTGGATATGTGTGTGCAAGTGCACGCTTGCAATGAGATAAAGAGAAAGGAGTGCAAAGAATTGTGCAAGAAAGTAAAACTTCTTGAGCAATCCTTTGATGAGCTAAATGCTACTCATGAGAGGCTAATGGAGGCCCATGAGAAGCTTGGCAAAGCTCACACTAAGCTTGAAAAGGCTCACTCCTCTCTCATAGAGCAATGCAAAGTAGAGGAAGCCAAGAAGGAGCAAGTGATCATATCATGTGATGTGGGACTAACATGTGATCTTATTGATGAATCTATTTTTGTTGCTCCCACTAACACATCTTGTAGCACCACCACTTGTGATGCCTCACTAAAAGTGGAAAATGAGACCCTCAAGAAGGAGGTGAATGAGCTCACT